>NW_011888961.1:2591811-2598593 GCF_000151845.1 Pteropus vampyrus
GTTAAAGTGTTTTCATTAAAATGGGACCCTACCTGAGCTCTATACAAGTTTTGCTAGAGTGAAAGAATTTTTCCTCCATCTAAACAAAGTTGGCTATACACAGTTCATGGGGCACAAATGTTTCATGAGAGAATGAACAAATTATGCCTTTGAAGAGTAGTTGAATATTTATTCTGACACAGCTTCCCCAGGACAACCAGCAACCTCATTTGAAGTAAATTCCTTAGTCTGTTCCGATAAGAATAATTGTGTTGGAACTGTGCTCCCTGCTTTAAAAAGGGCAAATCCATTTACTGCTGCAGATAAGTCTCTGGGATGGATCTAACCTATTCACTTAGTGGGTTTTGATGCTGCTGAGTAAGCCAATGATATTTCAAGTTAGTACTGGTTTGGACATGGTCGAGAGAGCTCAGTGGACTGTTTTTTCTTCAACAACTCAATCATGACTGCAAAAACACCATCAGTATCAGAGATAAGGAGTAGTAACTTGTCTTGACAGCAGTGAATTAATGAACATCCATCATTAGATTGTTCAAACATCTTTCACAATTGAATCTATGTCTTTAAAAGAATTGTTGTACAGTCTTCAGCATTTCTGTAGCATTTATCTGGAGCAATCTGTAGTGTTTATCTGTAGTTTAAATGCAAAAAGAAAAGAAAAACCCCTCTACTGTTTCATGCAGGCTGCTTCCGGAGCAAAATTAATAATGGCTGCAATTTTCAGAATGGTTCTCTCGCGTTATGTAGGCTAAAACCAACTAAATTAATTCCTTTGCAGTGATGGCTTAAAATATTGCAGAAGAAATATTCAAAGCGCTGTGAATGTGGCACAACTATACCGTCCTCTATTTACCGGTCTCCTTTAGAGAATGCCCACCAAGATTATTCTTGGGTCAACGACATGTTTGCTTTCCCCCATAAATCTAACACAGTTTTTCCAGACTCATTCATTTTCATTTTTGGTGAATTCTAACTGGCTCCCACTAAGGATTGGCAGCCACCAAACTGATCATATGCCAGTTTCATTGACTCCAGGGATATTTAACAAATTGTTCGCTATTTCACTGTGCACTGAAGGGGAGCTGTAACTATTCTTTTTTCCCATCATAACTGTTGCAGCCATGACAGCCAGGCACATGATTTATTTTGTGGCATAATTTTCTGCAGGGAAAAAATAATAATGCATCTCCATCTCCTCTACCACTAAAAATATGATGAGCTCAAAGATAGACTTCTGCTTATACACGAAGAGTAATGATTGTAGCCTGTCGATTTGTAGAGCAAATTGTGACTCAATTCCACACAACACTGGACACCTGCAGAGATGTATTACAATGAAATTATTGTATGATAATTAATTCTATCATTTTGAAATGAGCATCTAATCAGCTTTAAGAAATGTAACAGACCTATTCATCAGATGTTTAATGAATGAGTTTTAAATAACATAGGATCACAGAAAGCATCTTTGAAACATTTGAATCCAAGCTTTGTTTCTTTAAAAACAAATCCATTAAAGAGAAAAATTGCACTTTATCACATTGTTTATAGACTACAAGGATTTAACTTCCTGGTATTAATTTATAAAGCAATAAAATGAAAATATGCAAATTTTCCAAGAAGTATTGAACATAAGAGGCTTTTCTTGTTTAGAAAAGTTTAGTCTCTTTGATCCTTTCAATTCAATGAGTTAACACTGAGCACAGAAGACATCCCACATGACAGAGTGAATTGTGAATTGTAGCTCTGAATTTGGGCAAATGCACAAATTGGAGAGACAGATGAGGGAGCAGCATGCAAAGATCGGATCGGTCCCCTTTTAAAAGAGAATATGCTACAATCAGGGACAGGAAGATAATTCTTCTGCTGACCTATTGGGAACAAAGAGCATTGTGACCATTACATTGCAATTGAGCCCAAAGGTCAAATGGCAGAAGGTGCAGAGAGTTGTTGTATATAACCTATCTGCTTTCCTCAGATGAGAATTCGGAATTATAAAGCCATATTTTCATACAGTTTGCATGAAGTGGCACTTCCCCAAACCTCCGGGAAGCATTCAATCATTTCTTCATTTTTTTCTCTTTTGTCGGCTTTTTTCGTTCATCTGCCACAATTCCAGTGTTTACTGTGTTTGCTCTGCTGGAGATCTGGTTGGTTGGAACTCATCGATTTTGGAGCCAGCTGCTCTAGCATTTGGTGACATTAGTGTCAATAGAATAGACCCTGGAGTCTCTGTAGGGGCCCTCCTCCTCCCGCACTGTTATCAGCTGTAAAAACAACCGTTTACTGAGTACCTACTAAGTGCTTAACACTATTTGGGGCACTCGTGATAGATTAGAGAACAAACAGACAAAGGTTCTGAGGAGTCCCACCTTCAGATCAAAACCCCATGTGTGATCTTTCAGGCCTGACCACAGCCAATTACAAAGCTTTGCCTGGCAGGCTTCATGGGGGTGGGAAGCTGCCCTCTCACCCACAGGGCTATGCGTGGCTAGTGCACTGCATCCTCTGCAGGAAGCTGCCCTCGAGGACTCTGCCTCCCGTGGTGGGCCATGCTCTTACACATACTTGTGATCTGAGCCCCAGCACCTTCAACTGGAGGCCTCCTTATTGCAGGCGGGAGGCTCCGCTGAGACACTGTACAGATACCTCTGCCAAGACCTCCTAACGGTGTGAAGAGATGGGCTTGAATACATCTTCTTCTGCCCTGACTCAGTGCTTCGTGCTTTTCCACTAGTAACCCCACTCCTTCCTCCTCTCCTTGTCCCCCTCCCAAAGAACAGCAGGAGCCTACTGCCAGGCTTCCCTCAGCAGGGTGCTGATCCCTCTGACCTTCACCAGTGCCATTCCTGGGGGAAAATGGAACAGCATGGGAGCCAGCACCTCCTCTCTGTTTTTGGCTGCTTGCTCACTGTCCTGACTGACCATCTTGACACTGGACAGCTCTCTAACCAGTCCTTGCCCTTGAGAAGAGGACATTCCAGATGATTCACCAATTTGGGTTAAAAATTAAATGCCTTTTCAAAAGTAAATGTTAGAAGAAAGGTAGCATATGAATTTATGATCAATAATTAGCAACAACTGAAATTTTTATGTCAAGGCTGGTAGTCAGGGAAGGGACAAAAACACAGAATGCTGCCCAACGTTACAGGTTGAGTCTCTGAATTCAGCCATCTGGGAAATCTCCTTCCAGACTTAAGTTACAAGAGCTGATGGATCTTTTTTCTTTTTTTTTTTTTTTTTTTTTTTTTTTGACTTAAGCTAGTTCAAGTCAGATTTCTGTCACTTGCAGTTAAAAGTGCCTTGTCTGATAGCCAAAGGATTTTTGAGGGAAGAAATGGAGATGAAGGATGAATACAGACAACCTCATCTTTGTGAAGCTGCCCTGATCATTCCTGCTGTCTGGTTTTCTGAAAGTACTACACGGCTTGTTTTCACTTGGAGTTGATCAAGGAATTAAAATTGATGTATACCCCACAAGAAAGTCATGATAATTGACTAATTGATCATTTGACATGTTTAAAATATTATAAAGTACCATTTCAAACCATGAAAGAATATTGATGATCAAGTTTTAATCCCCCTCGTCCCCTACCAATCACTATAATTAACAGGAATAACTCTATCACTAAGCTTTCTTCATAAGAACATTTAAGAAGCTGAATAGAAAGTAATTCTCATTAAAACTCGGCATTTAGAACTGTAGTTCTAAGTCTTTGTGCGGCACATAAACATGTATGATATACAATGATATATATGTATATAAAAAATTTACTGGTAATGTACCAAAAATTTGCAAATGATTTCATTTTTAAATAAATTGTTACCATTTCACATTACCTGTGTCATGACTCATCCTGACTCACATCCATTCTGTAGGGGAAATAAATCCGCATAAATCTATGGCTTGACATGAAATCTTCTTTTTAGAAATGGCATTATAGCAGAGATTGTCTCTCCTATTTGTTTTACTGTGTTTCTGCAAAGTTGGGGATGGAACACAAAGCTTGGAAGCAGAGGAAAATATTTAAAATTTGTGTTTCAATAATTTTATGATCCTCAGGCTTTTCATTACTTCTGAGCCAAGCGCTGTTACTGTCATTGAACCTCTTTTGAAACTGCTCTATAGCAAAATCTTTCTATCTGGGATGGTTTTATTTCTTAAATGGGATGAATGAAATCTAACAAGTTTATGTAATTGTTTAATATTCAATAATTCTTATCAGAAGCAGCACAGTGTGTGTGTGGAATCTGTCTTGACTTTGCATCAAAACTATCATGCAAAAAGATTTTGTAGTCAACACATAAGAATTATAAGCTTCACGTGCAAGTTGCTGAGGTGTTGTTTCTTTGCCCCACAAATATAAGCCTTTTGAAGTTTTCTGTCCCGATTTTAAAACATTTTCCACTGTAGTTAACAGGTCCTATTAAGCATAATTTTATTGAAATTTTCCAACAGATAACTCGATTTTTTTTTTGAGGTGCCTCAGATTCTCTCAGATACACCTGCCTCCCAGCCCATTTTGCTACTGTTTAGACCCAACCAAATACTTGTTCTAGACATGCCAGACCCTCCTCCATTAGCAGCTAACCAAAGTTTCTGGCTTCTCCCCGAAATTTCAGACTTGGATGAAGCACCACTCTGCAGAGGCCAGATGATGCCACCAAGAAATGTGGGGAATTAATTTCCTACCAGGTCCTATGTTTTCAAGAATTAGCCTCAGAAAGAGGCTTGGAGGAGAAGTAGATGGCATCCTGGATTCTAAAACTCATGCCCCCAGGTGGGCCACAGGGAGATTCTTGTGAAATTTGGAAGGCAGAAGAAAAGGGGGCTGCTATTTTGTAGCTGACCCACACTGCTTGATTGGCATGAAGCAACATCTGGTTCCACAACGGTCCTACATTCTCAATTCACCTTCCAGGTGTATGTGTTTAGCAGCTCGACAAAGAGCCCCAGCTTCTGCTGGACCACTCCTTCATAGAAGTCAGAAGCAACAAGAATGGATGTGGGCATCGGTCCATCCTCACAGGCTTCCAGCTTGCTCATGATTGTCCCTTCCAGACTGCCTGCCCCATGGACCTCAAACTTTAGCATCGGATATAGAGAAAGCTTTATGGAGACTGCTGAACCAGTCCCCACAATTCCATAAATCAAGTCTGTGACAAATTCATATGTATAGTCTCCTATTGGTTCTGCCTCTCTAGTTAATCATAACTGATACACCTGGGGTAACCCTTAATAAAGAAAAACAGGAGATGGGAAAGAAGCAGACAAATGAATCCCTCTGCTTTCTTCTTTCCCACCGACTAATTCGTGGCCTGATGCTTCACTGCAGCCTGTTCTTGGAAGTACAAGTAGACTTTCTGTGTGCCAAGTGGACACTTCTGTGAGTAACCTCTGGGTCTCTTCCTGCGCATTACAAAATGGTTGCAAGCAGTCTCCTTAACAGGTCTAATAAGATCCTTGATGATCTGCTTCCTGCTAAGCATCGTTTTGCATTGATTCTCATCTTTTCTTTCTTTTCTTCCTTTTTTCTCATCCTTGCTATCCTGGCTTTGAACCTACTCCATGAAGCGTGAACCTTTCTTTAATCCTTGCCTTAGAACATTTTCCAAAGAAACCTGTGCTAAGAAAATTAGAACAAGAAAATTGTTCTAGAAAGCAGACCTGCAGGACAGGACTTGGGGGTTAAATTGCCCGTACACCTGAGCCACCTCCTTTCTATTTCTCAGGCTGCTCTTTTTCTAGCTGAAATTTAATGCTGGTCTCTTTCCATATTCTCCATGTTTTCTGTAAGTGAACCCATCTCTTCTACTAGCTTCCAAGACTCTACTAATGACGATGATTCCAAAATTTTATCTCCAGTTTTGACATTTCTCCTGGGCTACAGATTTATGCACCCAACCGCCTTCCAGATTCATGAATACATCACTCATCATGTCCTGGCCTGAATTCATCATGTTCTCTCCACACCAGATCTTCCCCTATGTCAGCAAAACCTGGAGTCATTCTTGATTCATCACCTCTACCTTTCACGTTCATCTGGGAATCAAGTCCTATCTATTCTTCCCCATAAATATATCTCAAAACACCATTTTCCTCCATTCTCACTGTCAATACACTGATTAACCCTATCGACGCACCATTCATTCTTGCCCCCCAAAATGTGATGGCCCACTAATTGGCTTCACTTTTTCTAATCGTTCTTCCTACAAATCCTTTCTCCATGCTACAGCCAGAGTGATCTTTCTAAACTGCAAAACTAATCATTATTCTCCTGCTTAAAACTCTTCAGTCTCCCCCATTGCTTTTAAGATAGAGTTCAATCTCCATAACAAGTCTAATAAGATCCTTCATGAGGATCCCTACTGAGCTCACCAGCCATTATCACGTTCACCTTCCATTACAGCCCTAATGAAATTCTTCCATGCCTCTCTCACCTCTGGGCCTTCACACAAGAAGTTTCCTTTACCAAGAATACTTTTCTCATCTCTGCCCTTCCCAACTCCATCCTTCAGGTCTCAGATTTGGCAAGGCCTTCTCCCAGAAGCCCTCTTGAGTTCCCTAGACTAGCGGTGATCTGATCCATAGCTCTTTGCTCTTTCCATATTCTGTAACATTTATCACACATTACTGTAATTGCTTGTTTAATTGCTACTTCCCCCACTAGGCTACATAACTTGCCTCACTGTTGTATGCCTAATGCAGGCTTCAGGGCCTGGCACATAGGATGCACTCCATAAATATTTGATAGATGAATGACCATCATTTTAAAGAGACA
>NW_011888961.1:2599833-2606273 GCF_000151845.1 Pteropus vampyrus
GTTTAAATTTCAATTTTTCTAAATGAATAAAATTAGCAACATCAATTTAGTGAAAGGACTAACGCAAGTAACAATCGTACAATTGGTGCAAGAACCCTGTAGAAACACATGCGTTATACCTCACGTACACACCTCAGCAGTGTGTAATAATGTCAGCAGTTAATGTTGTTTCCTACAGGAAGGTACAACTCCTCATTTAGATCTTTGCCCTTTAAAACCAAAGGGGACATGAGATAATTGGAAACAGTCTGGGAACCGTGCTACTTATGAATTTTTCTGAAAGCAGGTGTTGGTCTATGGCCTTGTTTCTGTTCTTATATCGAAGACGGGGGTCCCGTTCAATTAATGCAAAGTACAAGCATGTTTAGCATTAGATTATACCTTTCATTTCTACAGTGACTTGAACGAAACAGGAGTTTCCTTTAATTAAAGTATGCACAGGGAATGCTAATGAAAATTTCGCGAGGGTTATAACACCCTATGAAAACAAACCTAATCACTCATTGAAGACACTAGAAGAGGGGAAAGCGAAAAGGAAGAAGAATGTTTAACAAACTTAATCAAAAAGAAAAGTTAAACTGACTTTTGACATTTGACTCCCTGAAAATTAGGCACTTAGTTTTACAAGAGGAAGAGACAATGGAAGGAGGATGTTTTTCTTGTTAATAAAAACAGGGCTAAAAATTGTGTTATGAGAATCTGAGAAAGCAAGCAAAATCTATCAGCGTTTAATCAATATGAGTAGTGAGGTGGAAGCTCGCTAAATAAGTGGAGGTAACACAAACTTGCAGCTTTTATAGTTCATTTCCCACCTTTGTAATGTTTTGCACCTCCTAATTCTTAATCTTTCTTAATGTTTTAGACGTGAGGCCATTGCTCTTTTCTTTGGTATGTTAGGCACCTTTCATGACCATTCTCTGCCAAATACATCTGTGCCCACCTGCCAAGTCTGTTGGCCTGAATGTACAGAATGAGTGGCACCCCTGAAAGACTCACGGGATGTTAGTGATAGAAGGGACTATAGAATCCAACTTTCCTTTTGTAGGTAAAAACGAAGAGACCAGAGAGAGCATGCAGGGTGCCCATTGGTACGTAGCTCTTAGTGGCTGAGCTGAGCTGGAAACTCAGGGTTCATCGCTACTAAGTCCAGTGTTTCCTCCAGCACGCATGTCTGCCCCATCCCTCATTGAGTATCAGGCAAATGACACTAAACCCGGTTTGCGATCCCTGGACTTGAGATCTGCGTTTGCTGTTCATCAGATGTGTGATTTCAGGTCAATCCAGACTGCCTTGAAAGACCAGTTTGCCAATCTGTAAAACAAGGGTTTGAATTTGATATCTCTAGGTTCACTTCCACTTTCTACGTGGAACTGTGGTAATCCTCCATCTGAGAACAATCATCTATTTCATCTTTTGTTTATCTCTCTTTTAATGAAAGAAAAATTAGATTTATGTAATCAAAGAAGCTTCTGGTTTGTGGAGTTACGTAACCATTTTTACGCCTGCTCTTCATCAATGACTCATTCTCCTTGGATGGCCCCTGCCACTCCCAGAAGCAGAGGTACATTTTCAGACCACGCATCTAAATCTGGTTAGACCTAGGATACCACGCTCTACCTCAGAAAGTCATCCCTGGGAGGTTCGCCTGGAATGCTCAGGGTTAAGGCAGGGACAGCAGATTAACCAGGAGCCCTAAGTTCACTCTGGAACAGACATAAAGTGCCAGAGAAACCCTTGAATGTCACTGTTTTCCAGAGGTGACTTATGACCACCCATCTAATTCTACCTTCACCTAAACTAAAATCTCCACAGTTGCCCATGCTAGGGCCAATGAACAGACTTTCAAAGAGAGATACGAGCTGTTGGTCTTCCTGAAGAGGCTCGTCAAAGGGCCTAAAATGATCCCACTGATGGGAAAAAAAAGAGGCACATCGTTTCTTTAACGTATGGCTGAAAAGAGTAACTGCCAGATAAGAAATATTATCAAAAGGTTTCTGTTATGAGCTGAATTGTGTCACCCACCCCATTCATAGGTTGACATCTTAACCCCCAATACCTCATGACTGTATTTGGAGATGGGATCTTTAAAGAGATAATTAAGTGAGGTCACTAAAGTGACCTAATCCAATATGACTGGTGTCCTTATAAGATGAGAACACATAGACACATTACAGAGGGAAGACCATGTGAAGAAACAGGGACAGGACAGCCATCTGCAAGCCAAGGAGAGAGACCTCGAAATGACACCGGCCAACCCTGACAACATCTTGATCTTGCACTTTTGGCTTCTAGAACTGTAAGAAAATAATTTCTGTCACCCGAGCCACCAATCTGTGGTACTCTGTTATGCAAGCCCCGCAAACTAATACGGTTTCCCTGTTTTCTTAATGGTCTCCTGTATTATAAAAGTAACACATTTGCCAACAGAAGCCTTATGAGGACAGCACTCTGCCTCCTTTATTCGCTACCAGATTCGTGGCACCCACCATGGTGCCTAATAAGCTGCAGATGTCCAAAAAGCATTTGTCGACTGACTATAGACAAATTCAAAATGATAAACAAGTATTAATAAAAAATACAAATAACAAGTAATCATACTGACCACCAATAACCATTATGTTCATACACTATCATTTTGCCCAGCCATTAAATATTTCTCAAAAACATGCTTTAAATTGTTTCTGTTTTTGTCATTACTGTATGGAAAATACCATAAAAGATATTTTGTAAACGTATCATTGTGTCTTGTTTCCTCAGAACCAATTTCTGGAAATGGAATGATTAAGCCCAATCAATAAATACACTTCATTAAGGTTTTGACTTACATGTCATGAACTTATTCTTAAAGGTTCTACCCATTTATACTCCCCTATTAGTGTATTAAGATTGTAGCTTCCAACAATAATTATTATAATTCTAATATTAAGAGAGCATTTACTATGTGCCAGGTGATATACTAGACATTTTGTAAGCATTATTTCATTTAATTCCCTCAAAAACCCTGTGAGGTGGTTGCTAATATTACTTGCACTTTACAGATGAGAAAAATAGTCTTAGAGAAAAGAAATGATTCGTTTAATGAAAATATGTAAATAAATTCCCTTTGCGAGGAAGAGGGAAGGCTAAGAAGTAAACCAGTCTATCCGACTCTAGAAATTCCTCAGTTTTGCCCATACTGGGTATTATTGTTCCCTAAATCTTTGCAAATTTGATAGGCAAAAACACATTGTTTCAATTGGCATTTCTAGGCTAATTAATAAGTTCGAATCCACTTTTCTATGTTTATCGGCCATTTCGTTTGGTTGCTTTTCTGGAGCGAATAGTCTGTCTCTGTCCTTTGTCTCTTCTGCTAGCGATGTGCAGCACCAAGGTGATTAAATATGGAAGCTGCCACGTACTCATGATACTCATGCAGAGGCCCAGAAACCTAATCTAAGATCTGAAACAGATACTTCTAATTATTCAGTGCAGCCAAATTTTCAGGATCGTCTCATTATCTCCTAAGCAATATGCATGTGGAGATAAACCACACAGCTGCTAATTTGACGGAGCTTTTTTCCATCAGTAACACTGCAAACTCTTTTGATTGAGTGGTGTCCTAATTTTTTTTTATTAAATCCAAACTTATCGCTCTAAACAAATCTTGACACCTTTCCCTCAAATTATGGGGAAAAAAGGAAAAGAAAGAATAACAGGGAGAAAGGGGCAACCAACACTTCCTCGGGCTCACTGTCACCTTTGTATAATCACGAAAGTTAAAAATGTCCTGAAAACAGAGCACTGAGCAAGGACTCACAAGGATTCACAGGGAGCAGGGGGATAGAGACGGACTTGTTTTTGTGCTGTGAACCGGTCGCTACATGTGCAGAAATATTTACCTTGGAAATAGGCTCGGTGTGTGGGATGGATAATTATATGTTGGGATGGATAATTTAGGGTAAGAGAAGCTGCTAATTCACGGCAGACACACAGAGCTGCAGTGAGGCTCTATGCTGCCGGGTCCCAGTGCTCCCTGGTATGGGGCCAAGGCAAGGATCCATCGATTAAGTATAGATCACCTTGGCAAAGACTTGATTAAACAGCACCTCGAGTCTGGAGAGTAATTAAGAGCAGCTTCCGTCTTCAATATCTTAAGTTCCAAATTTAGAATTTGAATACTCTAGGGAATACTTTTAGCTTTCCCCCAACAGCTGCCTTGACTGTTTGTTTGTTTTTGCTAATTTAAAGAGAAAGGGACAATTTCTTTTCCTAGGACCCAGTTGTATGTCCTCCAGTTCAGAGGACTTATGCATTAAGATGTGTTGATCCTTTAATAATTAAGAGCAGCCTCTGGTTTTGACCTCCAGCCTCATTCATCTTATCAGCAGTCACAGCCAGCAGTGTGTGTAGGAAAGCCAAGCCGAAGGGAGTTGAAATGTTTAGACAGCGGTATTAGTGCTGATGCTGACAAGTGCCCCAGCCGTGGCTCCTTCACCTGCTTACAAGCTGCCATCCACGACAGCTAGATGGCCAGAGAAACACATGCATGGGAGTTACTCTCAGAGTGCCAAAGTACCTCGAGTCACTGGAAGAACTGTGTCCCACTGGGGGCTTACGTTTAGATCATTCTACAACTACTATCAAACTGTTCCAAAATTGGAGTCGAAGCTGCTCTATTTGAATTCCTAAAAAAGTATCATTTATCTGCAGCTGTGAGCAAGAGAAGATGTGGTCAGTCTCTTTGAAAAGCTTTGCAACCAAGAAGTAGCCAATTAAGAAGACTCTAAAGGAGTTGAAGAAATCAGTTTATACACATCATTTGTGCCTCCAGAAGAGGATTTGGGAAGAACGTGGCTAACAGAATGGATGCGCGCTGTCGGAAGTGCAGCAGCTGCTGTCATCCCATGGGCTTCCGGGGCAGGCCGGGGAAGGCATGATCACAACCACACCCCATCCGGGTGTGGGTGCCCTGTTGCTTCTGCTCCGCTCAGCAAGGGCTCAGGGAGCCACATGGCTGCCAGGTACTCAGAGAAGGATCAGCTAAAGCCCTGCTCAGCCCTGCTCAGCCACTGACCTGGATAAATCGAGATAACCGCTTTGTTTTTCCTAAGGGGATAAAAGCAGACCTGCTCAGACAGTAGCTGAATGTGACAGTCCACAAGCAGAGTGTTTTATTGGAGTCTGTGAACACAGGTGGACAGAGACAACTACACTCTTTCTTTTCCAGACACCAGATACATCATAATTGGGATTCTAAAAAGAGATTCATCTAATAAATGGATCCGAAAGTCCAACTCTTTCAAATCCCTCTCCAAAGAAAAGGTTACTATGTCCTAGATTAGTATCAATGTTATCCAGTAAATAATTTGTCAGGAAACATTATTTTTAAAAACACAATTTATATTATAAGTCATCTTTCATAAGCAAAAACTACTTTAAATTTTAAAACAAAACAGACTTTTTTTTCTTAGAAGATACAACTACTATAAGTTTGGATAGATTGTTCTATAATTGCTTGAAAATTATAACTAAGGTATTCTTTATCCAACAGTATATCAAGTATAAATACTATGACTAAATTCTAATTACAAAAAAAAAAGATAATTACATGCAAAAAAAATTAGTGCCAATCAAAATCATAAGCAGAACTTGCTAATTAGTCACTTGAATTCTATGTGGCCACCCAGAAGCCCAAGAGTGTATAGAACAGGGGTTGGGGTGAGGCATTAATTAAAAGGACACCTCTGAGAATCCCAGCAATTGACAAAGGGGTGACAATTTCCACGAATAATATTTGCAAAAGTGAAATTAAAGATAAAGGTATCAGTTGCTAATATGCTAGTTTCTAAAATATCATAAACATGGCTAGTCATTTCCTGATGGTTCTTTAAGATTCTTCTAGCAAAATTTATCTATTTATAGCTTCTGATTGCCACTACACCAGCCAAATGGCTGAGACAGGGAAATATAATCTAAAATAGTTTCGCACTGTTTCCTTTCCTCAGAGAAAACGGGGTTTAGCCTTCAAAATCACCTTCTCAGCTAGTCTCTCCTATTGATCCTTCCCCAGTCAACTTAAGATGCTCCCCCTCAGAAATAGAGGACAGATTCATTGTTACCAGGGATTACGAGGAGGGTGAACAGGAGGGAAGTGGACGTATTATTTCTTACAACCGCATGTGAATCTACAATTACCACAAGATAAAAATTATAATTATAAAAAATATTTAAATATATTGTTCTCCCATTAGGGGAAAAACGAGGAGAATCAACGCTATCCATTCCAATGAAAGAAACATTAAAATGAATTTTTCTGTAATATAAAGTCATTCTAATAATACAAGCCAACTTTTAAAAATTGTTCATGGCAACGATACTTTATTCCCCTAAGTGCTTTCAAGTAGTCCCTTGAAGTATATTTCCTGGGTAACACTGTTTCCAGTCTCGGCATAAAATAGGTA
>NW_011888961.1:2607528-2610382 GCF_000151845.1 Pteropus vampyrus
AACGCTATCCATTCCAATGAAAGAAACATTAAAATGAATTTTTCTGTAATATAAAGTCATTCTAATAATACAAGCCAACTTTTAAAAATTGTTCAGGGCAACGATACTTTATTCCCCTAAGTGCTTTCAAGTAGTCCCTTGAAGTGTATTTCCTGGGTAACACTGTTTCCAGTCTCGGCATAAAATAGGTACGTTCACTATTTATTTGCCTTCATTAGTGAATAAATTCTTGTACTGTAATTTGAACTTAAAGATAGAGCACTTCAAAAGTACAGTGATCCCTGATTGTTCCCTGCTAATGTGACATGAGAGCGAAATGGTGGATTTCTTCCTGGTTGCTCTGAGCATCATCAGCTGGACACCAGGACTTCACTGAGAAGGAAGAAGCAGAGATATCCATACGCTTCACAGGAGAGGTGAGCCTGGTCAGATGTATTGGAGATGATGGCCATGAAGAGTAAAAGGAAGGAATAGACGGACCCGAAGCTGGTCAGGAAATGAAGACTACTGCACAGAAGAGTAGATCCCCGCGAAGCAACAAGTAGAAATAGAATTACGAAGTTCGGCCCTAAGCAAAACAAAGATTTTTTTCAATGTCTTCATTCCACGTTGCATTTCTACTGACGAATGTATTCATTCAATAGGCATTTATTGAATATCTACTACATACAAGGAAGACACCATGAAGAAAAGCCAGAGATATGAAAGGGGAACTCCCTTCCTTTACAGATTTTAAACCTAGTGGTAATGACAGAAATACGAAAACAATAATGGCGCAACCAGGCCTGATTGACCCAAATACCGATGAAAACGTAAGCGGTGTTTCTGACAGCTCAGAGTAATAACTCCCCTCACCCCAAGTTGCTCCGCCTCCAGAGATAATCCACTTCCTCCCAGGGGTTTGGTTCTCCTGCTCTGACTTCTTCTTTCTCAACACAACTCACCTCAGGACTGTACTCTCTGCTAGGGTTAATCAGATAAATTAATGCCAATTAAGGTATTAATGCCTGATTCTCGCTTCATCTGTGGTTCTTCCAGATAACTTACTCAAGGAAATAGTCAGACGAAAGCTTCGATCACCTCAGTGTTATATCACAGAGGGAGGAAAAAGAGCAGGGTGTTTGGGAATCAGAAGGGCTCTTGACAGGCCCGAAACTGCACCACAGAGCGGGCTCCCCGAAAAGCGATCGGTCAGATTATGAGAATGATCTCACTTCTGAGTGGAAAGTTCTGGGTAAAGTCCAAATCACTAGAACAGTCTTTGAATTTAATGCTGCTATTGCACAAATAATATTAAATCAACTCTAGCTAAAAACCAGAACATTTTCATTTGTTATTAGCTTGAGCCGATTGTATAATGTGACTCATTAATCTTTTTCACTGAACTAATCTTAGGTTGCAAAATAATTCCATCTCCTGGATATCAGTTCAATCTTTAGGCCATAACTAGATTTCTAAAGACTTTCTTGATTGTAATGAACTCTTTCTTCACTGACATAACCTGCTACATAAGCAGCAGGATCAGTACAAAATAATGACCAGATTTAGGGTCTGTCTGAAAATAGCTCATAGGTCAAGGACATTTGTTGAACACATAATGTATGCCAGCCATGTTCTCATCTATCATTTAATTTAATTCATATAACTACCTGCTGAGATGGGCAATAGATCTCACTTCAGAGTTGCAGAAAGAGGAATTCAGAAATGTTATGTGACTTGCCCAAGGTCGCACAGCTACTAAGCGGTGAAGCCAGGATTTAAAGTCAGATCTGTCTGACATCAGAGCTCATATACTCTCCTTTACATCTCATTTCACATGCAGTATAGAGCCAGCAGAACTAAATAACTATGTGTCATTTTCACTGAAGATGGAACAGAAATAAATGGCTTAAGTTTCAAAAGTTGGAAAGCTTTTCCTAAATAATAGTGCTTGTGAGACATGGGGATATATAACCACGGGACATCTTTGGGATATGTATTAGAATGGAGTGGACAACTGACTGGAAGTCCTGTCTGGAAGCAGAGGTTGAGATAAAGCAATGTGCTTCTAAAGTTCACATCTGATATTCACCTGTCTATCTCTATCTACTATTGTAAGACTCTAAAATCATCGAGGTTGTCCCCTCTGAAATTAACTTCTATATGTTCCCAGTGGCTTGTATCAACCCAAACCAGAGAAGTCATAATGAGTGTCATCCACAGCAGGTCCTGAAGACTTAGGCAGACTGAATCGCTAAAACTCTTCATCCCTTTGAAGTGAAGAGAAGGACAAACATGGGGAGGGGTTACCAATACACAGTACTGGGTGAAAGGACAAATGACCATTTAGCCATTCTCTCTGACAACTTTCTGCCCTCTCAATCAAAAAGAAGAAAAACATGAGCCAAGAAATAATCTGGTTCTTTAGCCACCATTTTCTCCACGCTCTATCCATGCCTGCCTTTGTATTTATTCTATTAGTTTGAATGTCAGATTAGAAATATAACTAATATAGTATTTCATTGTACATTTAGTCACATGCTATAACAGTTCTTTAGTTTTAAATTAGGTATCATTTTCACCCTTAAGGGAAGACAATAAGGTTTATAGCAAAAGCCATATGCCCAAAATCACAATTTGTCTTTTTCTTTATAAGTATGAGCAGATGGCCACAGGCCTACTAGGATGATTCAAACTTAAAACATGATTCTGAATCATTTCCTTAGATAAGCAGAAGGGGTTCCAGCTTGAACCTAAAATGTAGTCATCCTAGGATTCAGACCTTCTGGAAATCCTCAGTAGTGGGACACCAGAGATCTATAAATGCATGAGACCAAGACTGAAGAGGCTGGCAGTCAGGTACATAAGCTTGGTT
>NW_011888961.1:2610432-2622618 GCF_000151845.1 Pteropus vampyrus
TAAAGACTTTCTTGATTGTAATGAACTCTTTCTTCACTGACATAACCTGCTACATAAGCAGCAGGATCAGTACAAAATAATGACCAGATTTAGGGTCTGTCTGAAAATAGCTCATAGGTCAAGGACATTTGTTGAACACATAATGTATGCCAGCCATGTTCTCATCTATCATTTAATTTAATGCATATAACTACCTGCTGAGATGGGCAATAGATCTCACTTCAGAGTTGCAGAAAGAGGAATTCAGAAATGTTATGTGACTTGCCCAAGGTCGCACAGCTACTAAGCGGTGAAGCCAGGATTTAAAGTCAGATCTGTCTGACATCAGAGCTCATATACTCTCCTTTACATCTCATTTCACATGCAGTATAGAGCCAGCAGAACTAAATAACTATGTGTCATTTTCACTGAAGATGGAACAGAAATAAAGGGCTTAAGTTTCAAAAGTTGGAAAGCTTTTCCTAAATAATAGTGCTTGTGAGACATGGGGATATATAACCACGGGACATCTTTGGGATATGTATTAGAATGGAGTGGACAACTGACTGGAAGTCCTGTCTGGAAGCAGAGGTTGAGATAAAGCAATGTGCTTCTAAAGTTCACATCTGATATTCACCTGTCTATCTCTATCTACTATTGTAAGACTCTAAAATCATCGAGGTTGTCCCCTCTGAAATTAACTTCTATATGTTCCCAGTGGCTTGTATCAACCCAAACCAGAGAAGTCATAATGAGTGTCATCCACAGCAGGTCCTGAAGACTTAGGCAGACTGAATCGCTAAAACTCTTCATCCCTTTGAAGTGAAGAGAAGGACAAACATGGGGAGGGGTTACCAATACACAGTACTGGGTGAAAGGACAAATGACCATTTAGCCATTCTCTCTGACAACTTTCTGCCCTCTCAATCAAAAAGAAGAAAAACATGAGCCAAGAAATAATCTGGTTCTTTAGCCACCATTTTCTCCACGCTCTATCCATGCCTGCCTTTGTATTTATTCTATTAGTTTGAATGTCAGATTAGAAATATAACTAATATAGTATTTCATTGTACATTTAGTCACATGCTATAACAGTTCTTTAGTTTTAAATTAGGTATCATTTTCACCCTTAAGGGAAGACAATAAGGTTTATAGCAAAAGCCATATGCCCAAAATCACAATTTGTCTTTTTCTTTATAAGTATGAGCAGATGGCCACAGGCCTACTAGGATGATTCAAACTTAAAACATGATTCTGAATCATTTCCTTAGATAAGCAGAAGGGGTTCCAGCTTGAACCTAAAATGTAGTCATCCTAGGATTCAGACCTTCTGGAAATCCTCAGTAGTGGGACACCAGAGATCTATAAATGCATGAGACCAAGACTGAAGAGGCTGGCAGTCAGGTACATAAGCTTGGTTCAAGGTCAAGGCCTCACACATTACTGGACACCTGGAGAGGAAGAAGCTGTTGAGCACAGTGAAGCCAGTTACCCAATCCCATGCAAACTGGTGTTTATTGAGAGCCCAGTTATTCTCTGGTCAAATAAGACTGTTCCATAAAGTTCAGAGACAGAAGAAAGAATCTCCTCGCTTTGATAGAAAACACAGCAAAGCTTTTGTTCATTTGCTACAGCATCTTTGACACAGCCTGTAGAAAGTCAGCATGGCTGTATTGAAAGGCAGCTTGTCCTGTGCTTGACATAAAGTAGGGCACAGCCATGAGACACCACCCTAGTATCTTGGTGGGCATCAGAGAGCAGTGCATCAGGTCACCATGGCAGAGGCTCAGCAAGTGAAGGGGAGATGTCAAGTTCTGCAAGGAGCCCCAGAGGACAGTGCTTGGAAATCCACTGAGATGCCCCTGAGAGTTTCCCGAGATATTTGAGGAGGACTTCAAACTAAGAAACTGGGGCTCTTGCAAGAGTATGTGTGTACAGAGAAGAGAAACAGCACTGGGTACTGTTATCATCACCTTCATTTTAACCACTTAAATTGTCCAGGAAACCCAGGTTACAACCTTGTGTGCTGAAACCTGGGATAATGGAAGGATACAGGTGCAACTGGACCTTGGAGAAAGGGAAAGGTTGTAGGGAGCATGACCAGCCATGAGTTCAGGAAGTATTTATTCCTCTCAGCATGAGGCAAGTCAGACTCAACAGTTAATTATGCTCCATTTACCCTTTATTAAAAAATAATAATAATTTGCAACTATAGGTTAGAAGCTCTGCCATTTTCAAATTCAGAAGTTTCAAACATTTTTGGTCCAAACACCATATTCTCCTTCAAAAGGCCTTATGGACCAGCTGCCTTCCCATCGCCATTCTTAAAAAGTCACCAAAATTAATGGTGCAATATTTGGTGTGTACATCTTCACCTTCATCTCTCACAAACATCTCAGGCAGAATGCATCTAAGCAGATCTCATTATCGTTTTATCAAACTCTACTCCTCCCTCTGCAGCTTCTCTCTGTTAGCAACCTTCCTACACATCAATAACCAATTAAAAACCTAATTCCACATGGAATACCTACCCTCCCTCTAATGAATAAAAAGTATAGCTTAAGAAATTCAATAAAAATATAGGAAAACCCAATATTATAAGATGATATGTATTCAAAAATTCATTTACAACTTCCATGAAATTCCAATCAAAATTTAAATAATATTTTGATGTAACTCGACAAGCTGATTCTAATATTCGAAGGGAAGGGAGTGTGTGGAAGAACAACCAAGAATGTTTTAGGAAATGGAAAATGATGAAAAACTTACCCTACTAGACAGCAAAATTATACTATAAAGTTAGAATCCTTAAAGCTGTGTGATAAAGGCACAAAAATAAACAAATAGAGTCCAGAAACAGGTCCATACATGTGAAATGAAAAAGATATCTTAGATTAGTAGGAAAAGGATAGATTGAATCTCAAGTAAATAGTATTGGTAAACCTGGCTATGCTTTTTTAAAAGGCCAATAATTTATATATGATTTTTAATCTAATTTATACAGATCAATAAATTTTAGATGGATTAAAGACCTCATTAGAAAAACATAAAGCTATAACATGGATGTAACTGGAAAACATTGTACTAAGTGAAAGAAAACAGTCACGAAAGATCACATACAGTATGACTCCATGTATATTTGTCCAAAATAGGCAAAACTACAGAAACAACATAGATTAGTGGTTGCCTAGGGTTAGGGGGCAAAAGAGGGTGTTGAGATGAAGTGGAGAGTGACTGCAGATGGGTATAGTGTTTCTTTTTGGGTTGACGAAAATGTTCTAAAACTAATTTTGGTAACGGTTGCAAAATTCTGTGAATATACTAATAACTGTTGAATGATACACTTTAAATAGGAGAATTGTATATGTGATTTATATCTCAATAAAGCTATTAAAATATATAAAGCTAAAGAAATTCAAAGGAAATATAGGAGAATGTGTTTATTACCTTGTCCTAATGCATTCACACACATATGCAAAAAATTTTAAATAAATTGTACTACATGAAACTTTGAAAACTATACAAGAAAACTTATAAACAAAGTAAAAAATCAAACTATAAACTGAAAAACTATGTACAACATATATAAAAAGAAAAAGAATTGATACATGGACACACTCACTTTCATATATATGTATATCATATAAAATAAACTATAATCAATAAGGAAGACAATCATAAAAAATTAGTAATAGCCATGAATGGGATGTAAAGTTTGAAAATCATTCAGTCTTGTTATTTAAAACACCATGTTTTCACCCATCAAATTGTCAAAAATTATTTTAGACTGATGCTATCCTGTTGGCAACAGTGCGGGGAAATATATGAGTATTTTCATATATTGCTGTAGGAGGAGAAATCTATAAAATTTTTTGGAAGGTAATTGTGTGGTATCTATTCAAGCGCTATTTGTGCATACCATTTGTCCCAGCAATTACACTCTAGTTATCAATGCTAGAGACATATTCATGTGTGTGCATGACAAGCATGTATAAGAATTTTATCTGGAGTATTGTTTGCAAAAGTTAAAATCTGGAAACATTTTCAATGCCCATAATTTGGAACATGGTTAAATCATGTCCCTTCAGCTTAATCATTTATTTTAAAACTCAAGACCACCCTGCAAATTAATGTTATTATTGCCCTTTTAGAGACGAGGTAAAGGAGGCCAACGGAGGCAGGGCAGTTTCGAAGGATTAGATAGACTTATATTTCCTGCTATAGAAACTAATAACAGTGGGTGATCGTTTTTGAGAAAATTGGTGTTGATATTTTTGCTATATCTGTGGAGCTTTTTTTCTCAAAAATTATGTAAAACTTATATAAATAAAAATAGATGAAAACATATGTAATGTTAGTGAGGAACATTTTGAGAAAAATATCAAAATCACATTTTGCATTTGTCTCAAACAGAGATGACCAATTATATTTTAAAATGGACTTATTTCATTAAAAGAAGAGTGTTTAAGGGTCCTGTGATAGTTCTTGAAATTTATCTTGAGGAGAAAAATGCACATGTGCCCAAAAAAAAAAAGTACCATAAGGATATTCACTACAGATTTTGTTTTAGTTAAAAAAATGGATACAAATTAAAGGGACACACACACATGTGAAGAGATTGTTATATAAATTATGAGAGTCACATTAAATGAAATTCACTGTAGCCATTTAAAAGAATGCTGTAGATTTTTATTTTTGATGAAAAATGTCTTACAACATATAGTTGAGTGAATAAGTCAGATAATAGAATAAGATATATAGTTTGATCCCATTTACATAAAATGGTTTCCATATCTTCATTAATTTACATACAGAGAGAGGTATCTCAAGGTATATTTAATGAAATGTTGATATGGTAATTAAAATATAAGAATCATTTACTTAAATTTTTATTAAAAACTTAATATGTTAAGTTTTTGAGACTATGTTAAGTAATGAATAACCATTATTTCATTTGCTCTTCATTATCCTGTAAATCAAGAACTATTATTATGTCCATTTTTTTTTTTTAATGATAGAAATTGAGAATAAAAAATTCACACAATCCTGTAGCTAATTAGTGATCGGGTTGAACTGTGTCTTTCTAACTCTGAAGCCCATGCTTTTAACCATTAACTATACTACTCTACTTCTGTACTTCTCACATTTTCTTGTAGATATTTAATAAACACTTTATGGATTGATGGTTATTACGTTATTTCTAGGCCTAATAGTTGCCAAATACGAGGAAGTTACTGAGAACTTACTACGCAAGGGATATTCATGAAGACATCCATCTTCCTAAAGTGTGAGGCCTCTTTAAGAAGGAGCCCACTGAAGATCAGGCACCCGTCCGTCCCTCCATTTTGACGGACTTTGTTCCCACCAAGGCCTGGGGAGAGTCTATACTCTGCCTGGAAATGCAGCCCATTTGGTACTGCACAGACATCACACAGATACACACATGGTGACATCCTTTATGATCTTTTCGTGGTCTTCTTTTTACACTTTAAATTTTAAAAATAAAAATCCATAGACTTCTTGAAGGAAAAAGGTGGATTAGATACTATCTCTCAACTATCCTATGATTATTTTTTTAACATGTAGCAGAGGTCTTCAGCAGACATGAAGAAGAATATATTTAGGGGTCTACTTAAAAATTCAAATTGCGATTTAACATATTCCTTATAAATATATTGCCCATCCACCCCGGTACTGTTGACTAGTGTATGGCAAATTGGCTGGAGTTTCTGCGGCTAAATTGGAATTTACAGGTGAGCTTTATCTGGATTTTGATAAAACATCTTATTTAAAAGGTTGAATAATTATACATTCAATACAAATGGTTTCTCACAAATTCAAAACTGACTGAAACCCTCTCCTCCCTTCTCCCCCAAAAAGAATGGTGATAAAAATCTGAAGTTAGGAACAAAAGGACAGAGAGATAGAACAATAGATAATGCAAATACATACAGAGATGAAATAATAAAACGAATGCTGCTGGAAAGACTATTAGGTTCATTTCGACTAAAGTACTAAATATACAAATATTACCTAGGAAAAGAGAATTTAACATGCATGCCTTTGTAACTAATACAAGAAAGATATCTCTTTCCTCTGTGCCTATCTCATTCCAGGGTAGGAAAAGGCTATTCAAAGAAGAGATGTCTTGGAGCTATAGTGGTGACTTTGGGGGTCACTGAGACATGGCAGCAGCAGACAGAGAAAGAGAACCTGAGGCTATCTGTCCCTGTCAGAGCTCACATCCTGGTCAGTAAGTAACCATTCTGAGTTACAGTGGTGGATATCCCATGGCTGCCTGTAACATGCACCCTGCTTAAAAGATTAACTCAGTTCAATATGTGAAAAGTCACACAGAAATATAGAATATGATCAAAAACAATTATTTGATATTATTAAAAATACACATTTAAACATACTTAATGTATTTTAAAATAAATATAATAAGACAAAACAACCACTTTATAACAGAATGAAGGCAAAAGGGGACTAGCTATTTAGCACCAGCTATGTACCAGGTACTTTATGATCATAATTTAATCGACTATTCATATCAACACTACAAAACACCATCAATCCCATCTTACAGACAAGGAATTTGCAGTCCACGTAAGCTCAGTGATTCACACATCAACAAGGTACAGGCAAAGATAGAGTGCTAACCTAGGCCAGTCTGGCCCCAGAAACCATGGTCTTTTTCTGCTATGGCATCATCTCTCCAGATGAAGCCTGGTTTTCCCACTGAATAGACACGTTTAATGTGTAGCAGTGTATACACAGAATGTACTGTTGTAAAACTATTCATTGGAGTTCATCTGACAGAATCCTTGTTGTAAAGAGGGAAGAGACTGAATGTGGCAGTTGAGTCCCCTTTGTCCTTCATGACAACACTAGAAATCCAATGCAATTATTTCCCATTACATGGCTTTCTTTTCTGCAATAAAATTTTTATGATTAATAAAACAACCTCATAAGAAAATACCTCAAAATGAGCAATTATTGAAACAACGTATGCCTTCGAGTTCCTGTCTTAGGACCTTGGTTCGTGCCTGCATCCTCCTACAGAGTAAGCATGCTTCAGCGCCCTCAAAAACCTCTCTGTAAAGCCCCAGGTGCTGAAATTGCTCTAAAGCAGTGATCGGGAGCCTCTAGCCTAATCGTTTATTGTAACGAGAAAATCAGTGTTATTATCTCCTTTTTTAGAGATAAGGAAAGAAAGCTTGGGGAGGCAGAATAGCCTGAGGTCTAATATCAGAAATGTTCTTGCTCAACAGCTAGGAAGACAAGGCATCTTCCTGAGTTTGGTTACATCCTATGACATCAGCGACTCATGAGCTGATGGATGTGCCGCTAGTAGGGTCTGACAGTTGGAGGATGATCATTGATTGGATTTGCCTTGCAGGTAGAGGTGTTTGTCCGCTGGCTTGGAGGGAAGGCAGATGGTGGGGGAAATGGATGATGATGGTGTGAGTAGTGTCTGTCATTTTCCAAATGGTTGCTGCCAAGAAGAGAAAAGCAGCTGATGAAAATCATGTGTTTCAAAGTAAGGAAACTGGGAAATACTTCTTTTGTTTTAAAGACATCATTGTCTGTCTTATTTGCAAGGGAAAATAATCTCTTTTTCAGAAGGAATATAATTCCAAGAGGCATGCTACGATGAGCCATATTTTATAGTTAAATAGCTGACAAGGTCAGTAAAAGACAAAGGAAACAAGATTCACAAACATCTTATTCATCAGCAAAAGTTATTCAAAGCCATAGCATTATATATAATAACACTCTGCAGTGCATTCTACTATGTAGATCCTAAAATTTAGCCAAAAAAAAAAAAATGTTAAGAAAAAGAGAAAAACTTCAAAATATAACACTGAGATCTCCCCTCCAAATACCCAAGAGAAGATGACCCCACAGTGAAGCTCACAGTTAACAAGCCCTAGTGATTCTTGCAGAGATTCTAACTATAGTTTAGTTCCCTGATCCTGATCATTAGCAGAAAACCAAGGGCTGCCAGACATATGAAAAAACCTTCTAAAACAGGAACTGTAACTGGCATCCTCAGAGGCACATGAAAAGATATCACTTTCCTAAACAAGAACAGAAAGGTGTTCTTGACAATTAAAAATATGATAACAGAAATGAGAAATCTCATATGAGTTAGAAAACACAGAAATGGGGGGAAAGATAAAGAGAACAACTAGAGAAATAAGAAAATTTGAAAACAAATCCAGGAAGTCCAACATCAGAATTATCGGATTACCACAAAGAACAGAGAAAAACAGAGGAGAGGAAATTATAAGCCACATTTCCTAGAACTAAAAGACATTAGTTCTAAGATGGAAAGGCCCAATAAGTACCCAGCATAGTAGAAGAAATGGACTCACCCTAAGGCACATCAGTTTAGAATACTGTGGACCAAGAAAAGCACGTGCAAATTAGAGAGGAAATAAATGGCCAAATTCACAGCGTCAGGATTCAGAATGGCGTTGTACTTCCCAGCACCAATACTGGAATCCAGAAGACAAGGGAGCAATGCTTTCAAAATTCTAAAGGAAAATTACTTCCAATTTAGAATTCAATACTTAGCCGTAAATTATAGATGAGGTAAAATCAAACCACTTTAATGAGAAATGTAAGGTCTCAAAAAATTTGCTTTTCCGGAAGACTTTCTCAGGAGGCTATTGAAGATGCTGTCACTAGAGGGAAGGAGTAAATGGAGAAGGAAATATGTGGGATGTAAGGAGGAGGAGATTCGAAACAGGAGAGTGAAAAAGAAGAATTTTCAAGAGGGCGATAAAGAAGGATTCCTCATGAGAAACGGACACCAAGTGTAGAGAAGGAATACAATAGTATGATTCAAGAGATTCGCATGGCAATGACTACCATCCTGATTCCCTCTGCTACTATGACATTCACGAGATAAAACCACTAGAGGATGTCGTCTAATAAGAAAAAAGAAGAGAAACAAAAAGAGCAAGATATGAATTCAGAAAGGTCTGGAATGGGAGCGAAAATAATCCAGCCAGTCAAGAAGGAAGAAGAAGAGAGGTATCTAGGAGCACGATCTCAAAAAGTATATTCAGGAACTGATAAATGAGCTGTTGTGATGGACTTCGTAGAAAGTCTTACTAAAAGGCCATTAATCAAAATGATTAAAAATAGATACAAAGAAAACAGCAAGTGAAAAAAAGGCTTTAACTTTATGAAAAATATGGAGAAAGAGAGGAAAAATAACCATATTATGCAACGATGCTCAGTTCTAAAGAATATTAGAATAATGGTAATACTAATTTCACCGAAATTGTAATACAACTGTATTGGGAAGATGAGAAAGGGGAAGCAAAATGACAGCAGATATATATCTTCCATGACAAGAATTTAAAAGACGATGTCTAAAGTTGATGAATCAAGAGATAGTAATATACGCATAGTTTTTAGAACTTTAAAGATGTGTAAAGACCAAAAGAAGCTTTAAAAGAGTTGAAAATTGTTGCCTTTGTGGATGAAGACCAGGGAAAGTGAGAACAGGTGAGTCAGAAAACTAAATTTTGTAGTAGCTAAATTCTGTAATAGTTTGTTATTACTACCTGACTTTTTGAACTACATGCATGTAAAATTTTGACTTAAAATTTAATTTAAAAACAAAAATAAAGAAAACAAAAATGCTGGATTTCCAATATAAATAGGTAGGCTCTCAGGTGATTATCTGAATATTAAAAAGAGACATGTTATTGTGAATCTCTGACTGGGGAGAGGTATAAATACAGATTATACCTGCAATAGCCTGGCTGCTTTTACCTTATTATTTTCACTTCAACTTCTGTAGTCTTTTCAACTATTTTAACTGTTTGAATAGTCAGTGATCTAATCTTCTCCAAGATCCAGAATTGCATCCACAGGCATAACATCCACAGGCATCTGTTATTTGCTGACATTATTTCTCTGAAACACAGTGGTACAGTAGATGGCAATTATCCTCTCCCAGGGATTAAGATGCTCTTCACTGTATATGTAACCTTCACTGCCTTGCACCGTCCACTTGTGACTCTCTACCTACTATGCTGTGCAGCCCTCTTATTTTCAAATTTCACGAAGTTTCTATTTGTTTAATAGCTCCAATTTCTGGCAGCCAAATGACCAGATGGTGGAAAAAAGAAAGAGGGTGTGTGTGAATTTACTTCTCTAAAGCCCAGCCACTGTGCCCAGAGCCAGACTTAGAACAAGTTGCCCTCTGCCTAGAAGATGAACCCCAGAACCTGACATGCAAACAGCACAAATTTGGGGTCTTAAGACTTTTCCACATTCAAGGGTCTCTTTGAAAACTGGAAATGCGCTGAGAAATAGAGTACCTTAATACTTACCGTTGGGCAGGATTGATTGGCAGCCAGCTAAAAATAAATCTGAGATATTGGAAGCTGTCTAAGGGAAGAAGAAAGTCACCAATTTATCCTAATTTCAAATTGTTCCCACGATTAACCTTGGCCATCATAGCCAGAATTATTTTAAAAGTTTCCTTCAGCAGGAAGTTTGTAAGGTGCCAGCTCTCATTTTGTCTACCAGTAAACATGTAGAGCTATTGGGAAAAAAAGACAACAACCAAAATATAAAAATCCCCACAAAGCCCAGGTCACTAATAAAATTTAAGATAAATCAACATTAGAATTGTTAACGGTTATTTGTGTGTCAATTTAAAAGCAGTTGGATGTTTCTTCTTGTTCATCAGGAACAAGATTTTCTACCTATTTTTAGCAAATATTACAAGATGGACACATGCAGCCTTTGCTAAACAAATACATACCAGGATTTCTTGCAACCCCTCAACATGTGGGAGCATGACAAGGCTCTAAGAAGGACAGAATCAAAAACAAGCTGTGATTATCAACTTGAAGTTCACCGAACGACGTGTCCAACTCAACTCTGGCTTCCGAAATGCTTATCAGTACTCTACTTTTATCTTTTTATTATTATTTTTAATGAGTATTACACATACATTTAAATTTATGGCCAATTAGAATCTGTTTGTGCTAGCTCTATGTATAATGTAGCAAACTCTATGCAGATTTAAACATAGAGTAAAAGATAATTACAAGATATCTCAATCCGGGTTTCTGCTGTTCTTTACGTGTTTTAAAGGCATAACACAGAGGTTATATAACTGCCTGTATGGAAAACCCTGCATTCAGAGTTGCCTTCCAAGTCTGTTTGCAGCTGAGTGTTTACTAAATCAAGCACCAAAAACTAGATTTACACTGGTTGTTCGAAGCTGAAAGCCAGCTGCAGCTGCCATTAGGGCAATTCAATTTCTTTTTTATAAAGCACAAGTAAGGCTCAATTTACTAAAGTTTTATTTCCTTTTTATGCATCCCATATGCTAGGGGGGAAAAATTAAGTTTATGAGATTAAAAATGAGTTTTATGCTAAATGTTTACAAAGTTTCAGCTGGTTGCATTTGCCAGCCCACAAACTCACCAAGTTCAGCTCCTGGGTTATTTTGCTTTTCCATTCCTTCTTGTGTTTGCAGAAGGAAATTGCCCAAGCCCCCTTCTCGAGGCCCATAGAGCTCTAGCTTCGTCTTTCACATCAGACAATTTTATAGCAGTTGAAGTGGACAGATATGTAAGTTCTTTCACGGCGTTCAGATCTTCAGAAAGAATGTTCTTGTATGGGCTCCATTGCTTTTCAAAGTTGTTCTTTTTTTCCTCCATTCCCTGTGTCTTGATGTAGCTAGGCCGGTGATGTTTTTCATTTCTGTGATCATCTCAAAAGAAAGGCAAGATAGCTTTCACTTGGTAGAAAGAAATATTTAGATAGTTACCTTGCTGAATTTGGAGAAGAATGCATTTTCTCACCTAATTACAAACCACAGTAGATTAGAAAAGGATGAAAGTTGCATTTCTTTGCTCCAAAATTAATAGACACAAAGAATTGTTTTTAATTGTGCCTGTGTAATTCAGAAAACCCCAAGACATCCATTATTAATAAATTTCACTACGCAAATTTGTCTTCCCTCTGAAATACTTTGGCCTTTCTTAGGAAAGGTTTTTTTAAATTCCCCTGGTTTAGATAAAGCTATTGGAGAATCTGCCATCTTAAGAAACATTCATTGAACAAGACAGGGTAGAAAAATACAAAAAAGATGGGAAAAGCTTATAGACGTAAGACCAGAGAATACATCAAATGACCAATGAAATTAGTCCATTTATGTTCTCT
>NW_011888961.1:2623563-2629525 GCF_000151845.1 Pteropus vampyrus
TAGAAAGAAATATTTAGATAGTTACCTTGCTGAATTTGGAGAAGAATGCATTTTCTCACCTAATTACAAACCACAGTAGATTAGAAAAGGATGAACGTTGCATTTCTTTGCTCCAAAATTAATAGACACAAAGAATTGTTTTTAATTGTGCCTGTGTAATTAAGAAAACCCCAAGACATCCATTATTAATAGATTTCACTACGCAAATTTGTCTTCCCTCTGAAATACTTTGGCCTTTCTTAGGACAGGTTTTTTTAAATTCCCCTGGTTTAGATAAAGCTATTGGAGAATTTGCCATCTTAAGAAACATTCATTGAACAAGACAGGGTAGAAAAATACAAAAAAGATGAGAAAAGCTTATAGACGTAAGACCAGAGAATACATCAAATGACCAATGAAATTAGTCCATTTATGTTCTCTAATTTTTGCCTCTACTTAATTGTTAATAGGTTGTGTTTTAAGCCTTCCGTGTAGCAGTAAAAGACATTCTAGAGTCTTAAAGTATGAGACTGGGAAAAGGACTGAGAAAAAAATCAATATGTAAATATCATGGTGGATGACAGATGGCAGGGGTCTTGTGAGAACCAGCTGTTACATTACTTAGAGGAACTCAGCAATGTCCAAGCATGTCACAGAGCATTCCACAGCAGGTTCTCGACTGGGCAGAGCTCACAGACAATTGCAGCACAAAGACCCTAGAGCAAAAAAGAGAAATGAAGATCATATCCCAGGAGTGGCCCTACATGAGAGAAGAGTTGACATGGACCAACTTAAGCCAGAAACACTAGCTAAGGGTCAGTAGGCTAGAATTCTTTTGGGGGTATGAATCAAATAACCCCATCCCAATAGGCAATTCTTGGCAAACGGGATGGCTTACACCACGAAGAACGAGAAGAGAGCCAACCATACGGAAGTGAAAAATCCCCAGAAGGAAAGCTGGAAGATGCCCGTAGAACACAGATCAATCTCAAAGATCTATTGCAGCAGCGCCCACAGCCTGCAGTAAGAAAGATGGAGCACAGCAGAGGGATGTGATCTTAGGTGTTTCTAGCAGCAAAGGAGAGCACCTGGGTCCCTGCCAGGAGACGGAGGGACTCAAAGGCTGAGGTTGCATTGATTTTACAGTAAGGGGCTTAGAGCATAGATGGCTTTTTGTTAGCATGTTAACTGTCCCCCACATTGCTGTAATTGTACCCCTTCAAATTGTTATAGCTTCGAAAATGAGAGTCATACTGACAAACCATGAACACAGCCTTGATTTGGGGATCCTGCCCTCAATTAGAGGGGACAAGACACATGTTTATGAGACAAACAAAAATACAATTAAGACCTAATTGGTAAGGTGATATCCATGATTCAGCAGAAACTTGGGAAGATAGAGGGACCCATGTATGGAGAATGGGCAGAGAAGTTTATAAATGAGATGAGCTTTGAAGGAGATATAGCATTTGGATATAAGAACAAATGTATTTCAGACCTAGGAAGAGATGTGAGCTATATTTGATGCAGAAATGGAAATGGCATATTTCTGGAAAGATAGCAACGAGGAGGCTGATTGGAACAAAGGGCTAGGACAGTTGCCAAAGATAACATTTGAAACGAGGATTGGACTCAGGATTTGCAGGATTGTCAACAATAGGCTGAAGAGCAATGACAAGCCTTCGAAGCTTATGAGAAGAAAAATAGCATAACAAATGTGGCATCTTAGCGAGACTGGTCCGGTGATAAGGCAGAAGGATAAAGTGGAGGCGAATGAAGTTAGATCATTGAGGAGGCAGTGACAGTGATCCGAGCATGAGGTAACGAAGCCTAAGCGGGAAACTGGAAGCCACGAAGAGAAAGAGGTCGGGTATTTATTCTCCTCACTCCCCTCCCACCCCATCCCGTACCTCACTGGAATTTCGCAATGGCTCCTTCTTCTAGGATGGCTTTCTCTGGATTTCCATAGCATCGTTTAACCCATTTTTGCCCTTTCAAGACTACAGTTGGTGACAGCATCCCAAAAGTGTTACCGCCTCAGAGCTTCCCCATTCCTTTCCAATTTCCTTACCTCTATCTCTACGTCTTTTATTGAATGTGCCGTTTGTGCCTTTGCAGACCCTGACTGATATAGACACCACAAACATACTGAAAGAAAAGTAAAGAAAGGGATGTGAAGGACAGCATAGGGAACACAGTCAATATCGTAATAACTGTGTATGGTGCCAGGTGGGCACTAGACTAATCGGGGTGGTCAGTTCATAAATTATATAAATGTCGAACCACTATGCTGTACACCTGAAACTAATATAAAGTAATATTGAATGTCAAGTCTAATTAATAAATGGAAATTTAAAAAAGAAAAGCAAAGAAGTTATGAAATGAACTGAGTTGCGAATTGAGAGTGGGGAATTGGAAAACATGGCATAAAAACGTGCATCATTGTTTAGGAGTAAAGACTCTCAGACAAAATTCCTGGGGTGAAGCCTGGGTCCCCCACTTTGTAGCTCTGTGACAGCAATGGGGGCATATTGCTTCGTATCTCTAGGCCTGAATTCCTCCTTCTATAAAATAAGGATAATACTCGTTTTAAAGATTAAATGAGTTAATACATTTAAAGTGCTTAGATAGGTACCAGGTTTAGTGTCCACATTGCATAAGTGTTTCCTATTGGTATCATCATTATCAGAACCCATACGGAAAATATTATTATGAACTAAGGCTTGTTCACTTTGAATTTAATGGTGATAGTAGAATACTTAAATGGAAATTTCCAGGAAGCACTTAGAAATAAATACTGACATCTGGGTAAGAGGAAGTTGCTAAGGTACAGACAGATATAAAGTAGCCTGTATAAAAGGGAGAGGTAAAACTTTAAAAACAAATGACTTTTTCAAAGGAAAGAATGCATTGAAAAATGGCAAACTTCTAAGAACTAAGCGTTGGAGAAACCCACAGTGAGCGAGTAAGAGGAAGATTAGAGATGGAGAAAAGAAAAAGAAAGAAGATGCAGGAGAGGTGGATCTCCTGGTAATGCAGAAGATAGAGCCGGAAGCAATGAAAATGACAAATGCCCTTGAACTTCACAGGGCATACCTGGGCCTTCAAGAGAGGAACTTTGAGGAAGTAGAGTGGAATGGGAGTGGAAGGGAGAAATAACTCTTCTTTAAAAACTAGAGGAAAAAAATGTTTATGCAGAAAAAATATAGACATACATACCTACGTACATACCTACGTACATACATACATATATACATACATACATACATACATACATACATACATACATACATACATACATACAAAACTAGAGGATCTAGTACAGCCAAGAGTAGACACTCTATGGTTTGTTTTTTCCCTCAAGATGTGCACATTTAAATAGAAATAGGAAGAAACTAAAAGAAAGACAAAAATTAAATTTTTTAGGAAAAAAAACAAGTAAGGTTGCAAGATAATTCTGTGAAAAGACAAGAGGCAAGGATTAGAAATCAAATTAGAATTTCTTTGGAAACATAAAAATCAAAATTCCAAGTGTTTGCAGGATTTTCTTACCCTAATAGGATTCTTTTCATTTATAACAAAGCTAGCTATTGAGATTTTAATTATTATGGTCCAGCTGTGAATCTGAGCTAATTTTGAAACAAAACAAAGCAAAAAATGGCAACCTTTCCTCATTCACTTTAAAATAACATTGTGATTAAAAACATGGTCTCTGGAATAAAACTAGCTGAGTTTATATCCCCAGCTTTGCCACTTAGTAGCTACATGCTCTCATGCAAATTATTTTATCTTTCTACACCTAAGATTTCCACATCTCTAAAATAGAGATAATAATAGAGCAGATGTCTTTGGGCCACAGTGAGAAATAAATGGGATAACACGAATACAGTGTTTAGAATGATGCCTGGCATATAGTAAAGATTCGATAATCTTTAGTTATCATTATTGACACATATCCACCTTGTACAATAATATATCTAAATACTTTGATTTCTTTCAACTCAAAGAGAACGCTATCATAGAAAAATCTCTTGATAACCATGCCCTGGGATAATTTAAATTCAGATGTAATACATTCAGAAATACCTTCATCTGTGACAATCCCACTTATCAAGTGGAGCAGGGAAGACAAAGTTCTCATTTTCTAGAGTGGGGGACATGTGGAATAAGGCAGAAAGACTGGGTGGAGAGACTGTAGGCCATTCTGTCTTAGGAAACAGAAAAATGAAATGTCCCCAGGAATCTCTCAGTCCAATTTCCATGCAGTGGGCTAAAGAAATTGGCATCAAGTAACCAAGAGATTTCTGGAATCTCTGCAGCTACCTTGAAAGTCCAGTCAGGCCCAAGACCCAGATCCAGAATCAACCCCATTGATATTTAACCAAAAGACACAATAGCTATCGAGTGGTACCAAACTGCACCTGGGACCAGGAGGGATTTGAATGATATGGTCAGGCCTGGACCTCCTGGCCCATCAGCTGCACACACTCACCTCATTACTCTATTTATCTTGCAACGATGTCGACTCCATATTTACACTATGGGAATTTTTGGATCCTCTTTAATCAAGTTACGGTGGGGTTTTCTTATACTTCTGTTTTCTTTCTAGGTTGATTAAGAGCTTCTTAAACCTGTTCGTTTTTCGGTCTCCTCGGGCCAAACTCTAATTTCCTTGAGGGCAGGGTCATTTTAATCAAGTTGTGATTTGTTTCCTTTTTTAATCTCCCACAATGTCCAGCACAATGGAGTAAGAAAATAGTTACCATGGTAACACAAGCAAGGGGCTTATGAGGAATTTAGCTTCGCCCTACCACTCCATAATCTCCATACTTCCATCAGTCCTTCCCCACTCCCCCTTTCAAGCAAATTCTGCCCTTAATGCCCCTTTTAATAGAAATTCTAGAACAGCTTCTCCGTGCTAAAATGATGTCGCTGAAATTTTCTGATTTGACCAGCATGATAAATCTCTTGATTTATGTCCCTAAAGGGTGTTTCTAGCACCTCTTTGTGGAGGGTAAAGACCAGGGTATCTTTAGCAAGGAATTCAGCTGGGTCAGGGTCTCAGTAGAAAAGGGGCAGAGATCCTGAGACTAATTTAGCCGACCTACAAAGAAAGGCAAATGCTACTTGGTTAGCTAATTGCTAAATGTTATCCAGAGACAGAGACAGAGACAGAGACAAACAGCTTAAGATAAAACAACAGGAAACAGCTTCAGCCAATTCCTTTGAGTTGGGAGCATAAAATTCAAATCGTATCCACCCTTCTGTTTGAATCCTTATAGGCTCCTACACAGCTTGCTTCTCTTCTCTTTTGCTTCTAAAAAGGCCTTTTCCGTCTTTGGGGGGCAATCGAAGGCTTTCAACGTTGTTCATTCAGACATCAACCAATGTTTGTTACAGAGACTTAAAAGTTAGCAAAGGGGCAGAGTCTCTATCCAGGTATTACTTTATCAGAATGAAATGATTGCCTCCCTCGCTTATGTCAGTTTAGGTTACCACATTTTGTTTCTCTCGCCCGCCAATCTGTTCTGCTAGGAGTGGGCGGATACCAGCAGGAGGCTCCTCCTTTGCAGTATCTTGTATCAGTACTAGCACAGCCATCTTCATTTTCTTTATTTATTGGTTCAGAATTGATGCTGCCCAGAGTATAAACTCCAAACAGGGCAATCGGTAAGTAGTTCATGGTTTTATTTATCTTTGAACTTATCGGTTGAATCAAAGACTCTGTTTGGTTTTTTTCGTTCACTATCCAGGTGCTGGTTTCAGCTTCCAGGAGTCTACAACGTATTCGGGAAAACACAGAAGAAAGCAGATGATGACAAGATAGTGTGGTGAGTGCTATGGTGGAAGCCGTCACAGAGTTTAACACTGTCTTTCTGAAGGAGGGAGAGGCTGAGCTGAATTGGGAAGCAGGATAGCGATGGGGACAGTATTCACAGAAGGAGCAGCCTGGGCACTGAGGCAGGATGGGGCACAGCACATT
>NW_011888961.1:2630975-2634551 GCF_000151845.1 Pteropus vampyrus
TGATCGTTACCCACCTGATTCTCAGGGCTCTGGGACCCGTGTTTTTCCTTCACCTCTCAGCATATTGCCGTTCACCAATACACTTGAACAAGCCACTCGGCTGTGTGCAGGCAGCTTCTGTTTTGTACTAAGCAGGACTCTCTGGGTTGTGAGTGACAGAAACCCAAGTCAAACTAGTTGAAGCAAAAGAAGAAGTGTACTGGTTCCCAGAAGCTGGATCCAGACACTTACCCTGTCCTGTATCTCTGCCTTTTTCTGCATCTTTGCTTCCATCTCTGATTGGTGTCTGTGTCTCATCTCTTGGACTGATTTTCTCCACAAAGCAGGAAGTAGCACCACAATTCACAACTCCCAGGTTTCACCCCCAGAGAAAATGTCAGACTCTTCTCACTGGTCCCAAGTTCAAAATGCATGAGGAAATCCTCTGATTGACCCAGCCTAGGGAACACGTCTACCCTACAACCACGCATTCTGTTCCGAAAGAAGGTATTCCCAGAAAAAATAAGAAAGCAAAATAATACACATCCACCATATGCTCATAGCAGAATCCTCCCTCAGTTTCCTCGTTCCCTCACAGATCTCCTCGATGCCTCACGCCTCAGGGAGGCAGCTCCTCTCTAGGCACCTATTTCAGTTGGATTCCGCCCAATCACTCCTTAAAGGTCTCATCTGCTCTCAGGCTGACACTCTTCATTCCTCTAAGTGTCTTTGGACACCTTTGCTTCCAAGAACCACTTGTGAAAACAACCTGTTTTTTAATGAAAGCACAGACGAGATGGGTGGAAGTCAGAGTCCAGAAAAACAGGATCAACCGCTGCTAATTCATATCATGGCTTTGAAAGTGTACCAACTAGGAAGCTCGGTGCATTCAAAGAGGACAAATTTATCATTTCTTTGTGCTAATTCTGATTTCAAAAAAATATATATCTCTTTAGAGACATATGGCAATTTAAGAAAGCGGAATACCAAAGAACCTGACATTCTTGGAACAACAAATAAAAAGCTCCTTAAAAGTTAACAAGGCAAAGATGAATGTGGATTCTAACACATGAAGTTAACAGTGAGCGTTTAGTGATTTGGCTCTGCTGGAAGTTATTACAGAGCAGAGCCAATATGGAAACTTAGTTTGAGCTACAATTTCCAGTTAAAAAAAATCTAAAATTAGCCACTATGTAATTGGAGATGAAGTGTTTCTAATGGGCCACTGAGTGGATTGGTGATTAACTTTTATTTTTTGAATATAGGAAAATAGGAGACTGATGATTAGCTGGAAGACAAACCTGGAAAATATGCTACGTACCCCCAAAACCATTTATCAAAGTTTACAATTTTTACAGTAAGTTCTAAAATATATGTCACTTCAGTCCATTAAATGTTTGATAGCTATTTCTTTGTTATACATATTGAAACTCTCCCCTTTATCAAGCATTGTAATTTTATATATATACATATTGGTTAAGTGGCCTCTACTAGAAGAAACAAAATAAGCAGAGTTATGCTTTTATAATTTATGTTATAATATTCAATCTCCTACAAATAAATAAATATTAATTCAAAAATTTGAATATACACAATGGTTATGATTCACTTTACTCAGTTCATTCCCATTAAGTAGAAAACTTAAGGCTTTCACATTATTTTTCAGTATAAGAAATCATCTTTCATGGGTATTACCACTAGGTGGCTCAAGTGGCCAAAACACAAGTTCGATATGTGAATAAATAATTAAATCTTTAAATCTTTAAAGTTTTATATCTCTTGCTGCAGCTAATGCTTCATACTTTAATTTTCTATGAACTTTATATTATATATCATGTATAGATTATCACTATAATGCTACACATGGTATACAATTACTTTAGGTCATCATCATGTATGCCATTTTTATGGACAGAGGATTAATGTACAAAATGAATGAGTTATGTTATATTTTGTTATTAAATTATAATAATAAAATAAATTAAAATCTTACCAGCTGACTGAGAACACAGTTTTCAATTGGATCTAAAGAGTTGGAGTCTTGGGTTGTACTTCATTTTCATTTATCCAGGCATTTCTAGAGATTACCTGTTTTATTTTCTGGCAGTTGTGGTTATTTATGTCTCTTAGAGGCAGGTGACTTGCAGCCAGAGCTGGAGCTCTCCCTTATCCAGGAACTTTGAAAACTAAACCATTCTTCCTTCCAGTGAATTACAGAAATGCACCCCACTCCGGATACTGAGTCCATTATGTTAGAAAGCGTGGGGTCCTCTGCTCTTTCTGATACAAACAAAATAAAAGCAGAAAATGAGCATGTTTCCTATTTAATAAGCATCTTATAATTCTATTTATTCAATATGGAGTGCCAAGAGGTTAAAAAAAAAAAAAAAGTTCTTGCCAAGTTGGAAAGGAAAGCCATAAGTCTTTATGGGGGGCGGGGCGGGGGGAACAGAACAGGAACCTTGGAATAAGAGAGCCTTGTGGCTTCCTAACAAGAAGAATCAATAGCGCCCCCTTACACACACACACTTCATTCTAAAGCTACTTCCTTCCCTAGGGTTCTCTTAGTACCAACAGAAGGTCTGCCCCTCTAGTTTAAAGTTTAAGACCATTAAAATCTTAAGTTCTCTTTCAAGATGCTGGTTTTATCTTTGGATTTTGTCTTTATCCTTGACTATTTGTCTTTATAATCATCAGCAATCAGATCTTCCACTTTAAAAGTTATTTAATTGGCTCTACTTTGGCAGAGAAACAAGATCCTATATTGGAGGAGCTTAAGAGATGATTTTTCCAACAATTATAACAGGCAAGTAGCATTTTTTCCCTAATTTTTATCCTCTGTGGAGGTATTTGTAAAGTATTTTTTTTGGCCATTTATTATTTGTCCTTTGGAAGTGCATGTAAGAATCTGTTTGGCTTAAAAGAAAAGTATTGATTCTCCCTAAGGGAGCCATAATTTAAGTTCAGCTGTAGTAACAGCCGGTCCTGATATTTTTATATTCGTATTCAGGCACCTGACATTTAAGTTTTATTTAAATATAGAGTTATAAATATAACATGAACTAGTTATCACATAGCTCTTAAACACTGAGATCTAATTAATTCTCTCCAAGCATAACAGCTATACCTGGTCGAAGTTCTAGCCAGTCAGCTTTTTAGAAAGAGATAGAACCTTATCTTCCCAAATTATGGCCATGAATAGTTTGTACTGAAGTGATTTTTAAAAACCTCAAAGAGGCTTAAACAATAAAAGAGATTTAATGGCTTACATGACTGAATGCTAGAGGTAGGGTTGGTTTGACTCAGTTGCTCACCACTGTCCTCCAAGACCACGTTTACTTCTGCATCTGTCTGCCCTTAGCAATGCCATCTTCACTTCCAGCGGCTCTATTTGGGCTGCTCACAACTGCCTGGGCTATGCTTCCATTTATATCTAAGAAAAAAGAAAGAAGGTGGTTACCCGAACTTTTTCCAGAAGAGAGAGGACGCTTATCTCCAAAAATTCCTCAGCAAGCATGGTCTGCAGGCTCCCTGCCCACCCCTGATGCAACAGCCCTGGCCAGGAAATGAGAACCCAGTGTAGACCTGAGACCTACA
>NW_011888961.1:2635381-2666436 GCF_000151845.1 Pteropus vampyrus
CTATGGCACCTTTGCTAAGCCACCCATGTAGCCTTCACCCTCCTGTCGCCTCAGGCAGCACTGCTGGTCCATACAGCTCGCCGGGCCTGCTTTCTTTCCAACTCTGAGCCTTCAGAATTTGGAACATCCTTCTTTTTACTTAGTGTGCTCCCTATTAAAAAATATGTCACAGTAAGATAACAATTTTGCAAAACGAAAGTAGTCCAACCAAATTAATGCTAGATAGTAGGTGCATATTGTCTTTGCACCAAAGAAAAGGAGGAAAATGTTCATCGCCATTTGTATTTGTAGCTACTGGTAACTTCCTTGTACTCTTTGGAAACGCATAAATAAAGTTCTCAGGGTGGGAGAGAGAGAGAGGTAAGGCTTGTGAGCACCTCCGGGCTTTAAATGGAATCTGCTGCAATGGCGCTAAGTGACATTCCTGTGACGCTGTGTGAGCTTGGGGGATGGAGCCCTGTTTTTTACTGTCCATGTCTCCAGTGTGTGCCTCAGATCAATACCTCAACAAATCTATGCTGAGTCAATTCAAGTTTTCCAGAAGTTTCATAAACCAACCCAGATTAGGTGTGAATAATCAAAAAATGATATAAAAGATAAAAACCACAGGACCAAAGGGGAAACTGGAGAAGATTACAACTCAAATATTGTCTCGGGAGGAGAGGGGAGTGTCTGGGCAGGGCTCACTTAGAGCTGAAAGAACGACAGGTCCTGGTAAAAGAAAAAGTCCATAGCATTTCAGGAATGAGAGTGGAGGAAAAAACCATTCGGGCTCTCTTGAGTCACCCTCTTTATTTTACTGATGAGAGAGAGAGGCGCATAGAGGGAAGTAACTTGCCTCTGGTGTCTGAGACGATGAATGATTTCACTCCCAAGTGAGTCCCGACAGCTCCATGTCATGGTGTCACTTCCCCCGTCCCAGGCATCCAGAATAGGCCTGGCTTGTCAGAAGAGAGGGTTTCTCGGAAAGCCAAGCCCCACCTCGGGGTTTACAGCAAAGCTTCACAAATTATTTCCAAGGCTGGGGCAAAAGGCTGTTCTTCCAGTTAGAAATATAATAAAATCAAAAAATCAAAATTCGTCAGTTAAAAATAAGGAAACAGCAAGGCTCTTTCTATTCACACTTTGCTCTGACACACCAAAGTCCAACGTGGTAGATCACACTTCAGAATCCCTGCAAAGGATGGCCAAGGAGGGGCCCAATTCCTCAAAACTGTTCCTGTAGGTATTTTGAGGATTCTTCGCTCTAGAGTTTCCAAAAGACCTACATGACTAGAAATACTTTATTGGTGTGATGCCAGTTCAAATTAGAAGGAGTTTGTGCAGGAGAGAAGATTTGCCAGTCACGTGTATAAGGTACAACAGAATCCCGATGTGAAGAACGGATGGCATTTAGCAGAAGGCAGCAATCCTGTCGAACTACCTAGTCACGTGATTTTCTTACACACAGTTCAAACGTATACTTTAAATACCTACAAATGGTAGCTCTGACCTACAAGATGGTCATTGTTTAAAAGATGCTAAAACAAATGAATGAGTAGCTACGGCTTCTGTTCATATTTCAATCATTCAATCCTGCATTGATCAGATATCTATCGAGTGACTAAGTATATCGGGCACTACACTTGAAGATGGGTACAAAGATGAATAAGAAACACGCCTTCCTTCATGCTCCAATTCCAAACAGGTTTGTAAATTACTATGTCGCAATGAGAAAAGTGCTCTCATAGGAGAATGACGAGAATGACGCTGGGTCAAGGGAGGAGGAGGAGTGAGGGAATCCTTTCTGATATGTGAAAATGTTCACTCAGTTAGGGTTCTGTGCCAAGGACTCCCTGTGGCTCCTTTCATAAACTAACGGTCATGCAATTTTCTTCCTGCAACACCATTAACTGCAAATTTCCCTGGTTGGTATTTAATAAACCCTCATAGAATTGAATTTTGCCTCTTCCTCCCTGATCTTCCACCTTTTTTAACCCAGAGAGACCCTTAATTTATCTTGTTAGCTATAAGAAAATATCCTTGTAAATTAGAAAGATCATGCATTACAGTCTGATATAAATAGATTTCCTTATAATTTCAGAAAGCTTGAAATACAGTTCAACTGTTCTCTGGTTAACAGAGGAGTTTTTAAACATGATAGATGAAAGATGATAGATGATAGACAGATAGATAATAGATAAATGATAGATAGGTAGATAGATGATTGATTGATAGATGATACATTCATATATACATACATACATATACTTTTTTTAATCATAGAATTTTGAACTAAGGGGAATTTCCCTATTTTTAGGAAAATGAACCAAGACCTATACTGATTAAATGACATAGCCAGTCTCATAAAATTAGTATTAGAAGGTACTTGTAACCAGTAACTATTGTAGCTGTCGACTGAACTCACATTCGGTGATGGTTTTAGACTCAACTCACTTTCTCTCAACACTGCTTTGGTCATAATTCTTGGCATTTTTATGCCCCATATATGAAACGCATTTAAATCATTGGCCAATCTTTAACTCTTCATCAACAAGGATCTTGTCCTGTATCTCACCTCAGCCACATCCCTCTCCACAGCTACACCCTGGTCCCCTCTTATCGCTAACAGGTGCATCCCATGCAAAATCCCAGTTTCAAGCATCCCTTTCACCAGCTCGCTCCTCTTATACCCCAACTCCACCAATGGTTGACCCTTATGGCACCTCATCGTCAATGTTCATTTCCCTTGCTCACATCCTCACTCCTCTTCACACTCAGCTCAAATTTCATAATCAATATTGTAAACACTCCTTCACAGGCACGCTGAATTCCATCTTCATCTCTCCTTCGTCATAACCGCCTGAAAAACTCCATCCTTGACCAAATCTGATTCTCTCTCTCTCCCCACTCCTCACTGCATCTGTGCAACTGAATATGGCTATAGGAAATACAATCATGCTAACTAGTCATTCCATAAAATCATGAACACAAACAACAGGCTGACCCTCATGTTACACAACTCTCGTGCACTTTTATCAAGCCTACTCTGCTAACTATTTCACACTTTCATCCCTCTTCTCAAACCTCCCAAACTCTCCTTCTCAGGGTCAGCTGATTGATTAGTTCAATAAGAAAAAATAAAATCCCTGTCAACCAAGCTAACTTTTTGCACCTGTAGCCATGTGCCTCGTCTTCCCTTTCATAACAATGAACTTGGTCCTCGTGCATTCGATCTCTCTTTCTCTTGCCTACTCAACAATTTCAACTCTACACATATCCTCCTCTTCTCTGCATTATCCATTTCCATCAACATTTACACATACTTTCATCTTAAAATATCTCTGTTGTCCTCACATTCTCCTTTGGGCATCGCATCATTTCTCTGCTCTCATCAAAGTCACCCGTGACCTCCACATTGTTAAATCCAAAGACCAGTTTTTATTCTTCCTTTTATATATCGGCAGGGTTTGACACATTTGACCATAGCTTCCTTCTTAAACTGTTTCTTCTCTTGGTTTCTGGGAAACACGCTCTGGCTCTCGTCCTTCATCACTGGCTACTCAGCCTCAGCCTCTTTGATAGATCTTCTTCTTGCCAAATTATAAATGTTGAAATGTCCCAGGGCTTGGTTTTTGGACCTCTTTTCTACCTACCGCTCCTAAGATGACCTCAGCCTGCTGGCTTTAAATGCTATCTCTATGCTAATGAATCATTAACTTATACATCTAGTCCTATCCTGAACCCCAGACACATATCTAATGTACATTTCGACTTGAAAGTTAACTGAAGCTATCCAAAAACAAAACTTTACCCTCCCCCCAAATAAGCCATGACTTCTTCTTCTTTTCTTCCTCATCTGAATAAATACCATTTAAATCCACCCAGTTGTTTGGGCCAAACCTTAGGAGTAATTCTTGACTTATTTATTTTTCCTCATTGCAGCTCACATCGAATCCCTAAGTAAATCTTGTTGACTCTATTTTCAAAACATTTCCAGAATTCTATCAATCCCCATCACCTCAAACTCAACCTCCTGGGCCACATAGGGGTAGTCTCTTAACTTCTCTTCTGCTTAACTTCTCACCTTCCTATAATTCACAGAACAACTAGACTGAACCATTTAAAATATAAGTTGAAGTATATCACTCCTCCGGTTAAATAAACCCTTTTATTCACTTCCCATATCTTTCAAAGAAAAATTGAAAGTCTTTATAACAACCTCTAAGACCCAACAAGATCTGATCCACAGCCACCTCTCTTGACTTCATCTAGAAAGTCTGTGTCCCCTAAAATTCATATGTTGAAATACTAATGCCTAATGGGAACTTTTGGTAGAATTTAATTATGGGTAAAAATAAGGTCAAGACTACGAACAAGGGGAACGTAATGAAAAAGGGTGGGATCCAGGTCCACTCTAGGAAGAAAGGTAAAAAACTGGGAAGTGATGTGGTCAACGCATCCTTTATGTGGACATTTATATCACAAGAATGATGACAGCACTTATATTAGAAAGAGTTACAGGTGCCAGGAGCTAAAGTCTTCAAGGAGTGAGTGGTAATGACCGACTGATCTGCAATGAGGAGAGGGAATAAATGGCAATGTATCTTAATAGAAAATTTGGAGCTAGAAGTATTAGGGAGGAAGGAAGGGGCAAAGTCTGGAAGTGTGAGGGAAAAGAAGATACCTATTCCATATCCAAGGGGATAGGGCTGTGTGCAAGGAAACAGCATCCTCTGAAGTTCTGCTGGGGAAGCAGTGGCCTCAGGGAAGAGCTCCGTTTCTCTTAGAGCAAGAAAATGAAGGGATAGATGAGAGAAGAATTTGCAAACTTAGAGAAGTGTGCTGGTGATGGGCTGTGAATTTCAGAGCACGGTGGGAGTCTAGGAGCCTAGGGAGGCAGAGGTCTAGAATTTCAGAGTTTGGGGAGGGGTATGTGATTGGGACAGAAAGGGACACGTTAGTGCTGAATAGAGATGAGATCTAGGGGGTAAAGAAGACCTGAGCGCCTTGAGTCCTGCACTCTGAGGGGTGCCTGAAATAGACGAGGTGTGGTAAGTGCTGAGGTGCTTTGCCCAGATCCCTTCCACCCCACTCTCCAGGACTAAAGCTCTCACGTCCCAGCTGCTGGGTTGTTGGTGCTGACAGCTCTTAACTGAGCACCCAGGAACTGCCTGCGAATGCAGAGAGCTTCCTTGACCATGTCACCCCTTCCTGGGCTTATCCCACCCCCAGTGACTGGTCAATGCAGAGATCTGAATGCCTGGTCCCTTGGCCTACCTCACTCATGGCCACTCAGAAGGACCATGAGAGAGCTTCAGAGCTCTCCCTAGCATCACAGGATCTGTGCAAGCCTCTGACACAACTGCGCCATCTGGGCCAGTGTGCTCTCCCCACACCTAGGAATGCTGACAGACCTCCCCAGGTGAGCCAGCCACCTGAGCTCAGATCTCCACAAGGAACTTTGTGACACAAGGAAAAAGATGAGATGATGCCTGAGACTCTCAAAGCAAATAGTGAGGGGAAGGCTGTGAGTGCCAGGAACAGGAGGGGTGGGGCGAGCCGAGGGGAGGGGAGAGCAGTTCTTGTCAGGAATCCACAAGCTCTGAGGTTCCCTTTTCACCCCCAGAGTACATAGAATTCTGAGACTGGACTGATACTGTCTAATAAACTTCAAGGAGAGAGAAGACAAAAATGATTAGCCTTTCTGCCCCAAGACCTTGTAGAAGTTCTCATTTTTATATTGACCCCTTAACAAAAGCCGAATAGCCACTGTAATAGACTGGATTACTGTCAAAGTTTTCTCTGGATCGTCTTAACCAGGCATCTCCCTCCCAAAAATCTCTGCAGGAAGAATATACATCCTTCCCCAAATTTGGCCTTGTGTCTTGCTCTGCCAATGAAACATGCCTGAAAGTGACACGTGCCACTTCTAGAAGTTTTCAGAGTTATCGTGATTCTGACTTCTTTCTTTTCTCTTTTTCCTAAATCAGCACTATTCCATATGGGGGCTGTCTTGCAAAAGCACTCATAGAGTATAGGTAAACAAATGGGCGTGGTTATGCTCCAGTAAGACTTTATTTACAAAAACAAGCAGCTGGGAAGACTTGGACCTCAGGCTGCAGTTGGATAGATACTCCTGAGGAAATCACTTTAGTACTTTAGCTACTCTTTAAAAATTCTACAGGCAATTGCCTAAGATCACATCTTTGCGAATTTTGCCCACCCACTATTATTTTTATAAATTTTGTATTAAAGATGACAGAGAAAATACGTGGTTGTATTAGTTCCCAGAGCCCATTTATTTAGTAAGCCTTAAATTAAGCATGAAAAGGCAAAGGATTTAATACTTCTTGACGAGTAGGAAAAAAAAAAAACTGTAAATAATATCTCTGCTTGAACAAAGCCTTCAAAAGCAATTGGGAAGACATGGAGAAAGAGAATCAGAGAGGAGAGATAAACAGCTGAATTAGAGATAAAAGGAAGAGAAATGGAAACATGCAGAGAAATAATACAAATCTGGGAGAAAATGGAGTGAAGCTAGAACTCCTGTATTTGTTTTGTGTTTTTTTTAACACCAGGACCAGAAAGTATGCTTGTTCCTCTACTGCCACCTTCAGTTCTTTTGAGATTCTGGTTATTTTCGCAGTTTCCACTAGTGGGGTTAAATCACCCAGGATGCACCTCCTACGAGGGCTTTTCCATTTTTTATTTTAGCAACATTTTGCTAAAATCCACAAGGGTTTAAATATGGCAGGACTTGAGAAAATGATTTTTGAATGGAAGCGGGGCGAAGAGGACAAGTTCAATGACTGAGGATAAATTGGAGTCAAGGTTAATGTTGGGATGGGGGGAGATGCTGAACAGGGATAGGCGTCCAGGGACAGAAGTAGTTAGTTAGGAGACAGAGTCTAATTCTATAAATTAGAGGACTGAGCTTGCACGCAGCTGGGCAATGTCACAGAGTGGCGAGGTGAAGGAATAGACTATTAATTATGACTGGAACCTGGAGGTATGAAATGTAGGCAAAATTATGGCACGACAAACAGTTCTGGGAAGATGTTAGGACAGTAAATCAGGGCCTGACCATATGCCCTGCATTTTATCATGCCTGGTCAGGGAATCGGTAGTAATAAGATACTAGGAATATAACCTTTTCACAAATTAGCCACATCCACTCTATTGTTGCATTAGGGTTCCCTGTTTAAGATTCTGTCTACGTTGTGAGCAATCTGAGGCAGAAATAAGTCTTCTCATTGCTGTAAACCCAACACTCATTATAGTAGCTGTCCAAGAATTAGCACTCAATAAATTCATATTGAATCAAATTGTTTCCTTTCAATGATAAAATACAGTATTTTCTAAGTTTTTCTTTTTCTTTTCTTTCTTTCTTTTTTTTTTTTTTTTTTTTTTTTTTTTTGCGGAAAGTTGTCAATTCATTGGAATGGAGAAAGAGAATTCTGTCCCTGGAACCTTTCAGAGTTTGCCATCTATTTTCTATGCCTCCATCCTAAAGCTACCCTTCTTCATCTCAATCCACTGTTTGCATTCCTTTACTCCCCAGCATGAAGTTCAAAGCAAATGGTGACAGCTCTGCTCTGATCACTGCAATTATAAGGTGTGTTTAGTTTCAGACGGACCCCAGGCTTAGATTCAGATGCAACTCCTCTGAGTCTCTCCCAGTTGATGTGCTGCCTGAGAAGAGGAAATATTCATTGTCGCCCTATCATGGCATCTCTTCCTGGTAAGTCAGCCCTGGTCCAGCAGTAGGGGATGGAACAAGCACTCTCTTGTTGTCCATTATCATATTCAACACTTAAGCTATTCAGAAGGTAGAATGCTTTTGCTTCTGAAAATAACACTTCTCGTAAGAGTAGAGGCTAAGTTACCAAGTTAATTTTAAGAAGACAAAAACTAGGATAATTAAATAGAACCATTTACTTCAAGAAACAGCCACACCTGCTGTGTTCATAACCAAAAGGTACTTGAGTTCTGCTTTTCTCTTATGGTTGAGGGCACTTCACTTAGCAAACATACATGCAATTCCCTTCTTTTTTTTTTTAAATTGAAATATAATTGATATATAACATTGTGTACATTTAAGGTGTATGATGTGTTGATTCGATACACTTTTAAAGTGCAATGTGATTGCCATTATTGAATTAGCTAAGAGCACAATTTCTTTGTTCCTCAAGTCAGAGGTCACCTCCAGGAAGTCCTTCCTGATCCTGTCCCCCCATGCTCCCACAATTGTATCTGTGCCCCTCCTCAGTCCATGTCATTCTCATCATATAGTATTGAACCGACTTATTGACCCTTCTGCCTCCTGCACCACCCTGTGAGTTCTTTTAGGGCAGGAACTATTTCTTAATTGCCTCTATCACTTCAACCCAAGCACCTAAAAAATTCACATTAAGTGTTTTTAAGTGAAACATTCATTTATTGATGATTTATGGAGTCAAAGAAATCACAAATTCAGATATAGAAAACAGAGCAGCTTCTCAGCCCTGGGAGAAGTAAATAGTCCCACAGATTTTTGCATCGCCCTTGGATGTTGGAATCCTATGAACATCTCAGGCATTGATGAGAGATGTTAGAGATGCCATAACGATGTAGTAATGGATATTTGCCCATTTGACTTGATACTCAAGGGGTGTCATTTGTGGTTTCTGAGCAACCTCACAATAGTTTGGGGCTATGGAAAGAATGATGCGGAGATGGTTTGTGCTCCAGCTTCCTTCAACGTCATGGCAACCCTAAAACAGACTTCCTATGATCTCCTTTGGTTCAAAGAATAGTTACTGTTACCTGGTCCTTATACTTAGAGGTCTCTTAGCCATTTAAGGTAAGGACATAAACACTTTCTGGTATAGCCATAAGATTTTAATTATTTTATAAATTCTGATTATTTTTTCTCAAAAGAACACTTTGCTTCAAAATTCATTGTGGTGACCTTGCAGGAGAGATGTATCTGAATGAAGGGCATTACTCGCCATACTCTTTCTTTCTCTGCCAAATCGATAGATGCAAACAGGTGTCCGTATCCTTTTTCTTGCCAAGTAAACCAAACTTGCCAAACTAGAAAATTTGATTTTCTAGAAGATTGGTACAAATAACAGGATATTGTTTCTCAGGGAGCAAACTGGACATACACATATGTATAATTATAGACATAACTATCTATTGAGTCTTCCCTTGAGTCATAATTACTTGCAAAAGAGATCAAATCAGATTCAGACTGTGAACCCTGTGAGGTCCACTAAGCTGCATGTTCAGTTAATAAAGAACAATGAGGCTAATTGCTTTTAATGGGCACCTATTCGTGACCATATTGTCAAAATTTTGGCACCATTTAATCTCTTTTTATTTTGTTTTAAGGACATATTTTTCACATGGGAGATCTGCACAGGAATAATTGTCATTTTTCCATGGGTTAGATTATCTTCTGACCAAGAGAGAATATAGGTCAGTAGTCAATACACTGAAATCTGAAGCACATCCTGTGCTGTCACGCCAACTGTTGAAAGAACAGAAACATTTTCAGTCAAGAGTAAGTTATTTTCCTGAAAATAGAGTTTAATGTAGGCAAAAGCACAACACCAATTTTTGAAGTAAACACATTTATATTACACCCTATGATTGTTTGGGTCTATTACTATTTAAATCATTTTCTTTCTCACCCAAGACTCTCATCCGAATAGCGTTAGTTTTAAGTTAAGCAGACAGCCCTCTTCCTGGCAGCTGGGGAGCTAGAAAAACCTGAAGATGCTCTTGCTTTAAAACTAAAGGTAATAAGGCAAGAGAAATCTACAGTGACCAAAAATGACAGGGAAACTTAAATTAAAAAGGTAAAAATAAACTGTAATACTAGACAGCTCTTCAGGGTTTTGCATGTCTTTGTAACCAAAAGGTTAAGTTCTTAATCACCACTTGAGTAACATATAAGGTCTTTTTGAGGAAAGAGAGATAGAACTGAGGCTCCTGAATCAACAGAGATTCCAGAAGGTTTTACCCCTCTGCAAAAGGAGCAAAAAAAAATGCCATCCAAAAGTTAAAGACTGTTTATGTTTGCCTAGGCTTGGGGTGGAAAAAAAAAATTATCCAAAAAAAAATATGTCATCATGAGTCTATTCCATTGTCTGGAGATGTCTGAGTAAACAATCTAAACAAAAATAAACAAACAAACAAACACCTCCTACCAAGCTGGAAATACCCTTGGCAGTTGATTAAAAATTGTTCTGGAAGTTATACAAGATTCCCATCAACAGATTCCACTTAAGATGATTTCACAATCCAAAATTTACAAGTGAACAAGAAAACCATACTGAAAATCAACCTACTCAGTGCATGACAGAACTTCAGATAACAAAATTATCAGAGGCGAGAATCAAGTATGTTGAAATAAAGACAAAAGAAAAATTGAACACAAAAAATGACTGTAAAAGATAAAATGAATTTTAAAAAGAATAAAATGCAAATTATATAAATAAAAATACAGTAATTTAAATTAAAACTTAATGGGAATGTTAAACAGTATAGACACAGCTGAAAAAAATATTAGTAAGAAAGAACTTAAATCTGAGGAAATTGCACAGAAGGCAAACAGAGAATAAAGAATGTGAAAAATATGAAAAATAAGTCAAGAAATATGGAAGATAGAATTATAAGATCTAACTTAGTTCTAATAAGTCCTAAAAAAAAGAAAATAAAAATAATTCAGGAAAGAAAATAGTCAAAGAGATGTCTTAAGTTTTCCCAGAATAGATAATAATCTAATCTTTCAGTTTCAAGAAGCAAAACAAACGCAAAAGGATTAATAAAAATTCACTCATTCTCAGCACAGAAAATTCCATTCAATGTTATACTAGAATAATTGGTATGAAAAAATAAAATAAAATTAGATTCTTATCCCACAGAACTTCCAAAATTCAAATGCAGATAAGTTCAAAACTGAATGGGAAAAAAAAGTTAAACATTTAGGGAAAAAATTGGAAAATAGCTTTGTGATCCTAGGGTATGAAAAAACTATTAAACACAAAACATTGAAAATAATTAACAAATCATTTGTTAATTAAAAGATAATAGTTAAAAGTCAAAAACCACAGACTGGGAGAAAAACATATTAGTGGCCAAATATTATAAATAACTCTTTTAAACCACAAAGATGATAAACAACATTAAAAAATGAGCTAAAAAGATATCACAACGTAATTCTCAGAGCGGGAAACCTGAATGGGCAAAAAAAGTATAAAAAATTGCTCAGCTTCATTAGCAATCAGGGAAATGCCTATTAAAACAGTACAGCACACTATTTCATACTCATTAGATTGGTAAAAATGGAAAATTCTGACGATGAGTGCTAATGAGAATGTGAATAACAGGAACATTCTTAAGAAAAACCGTAAATTGACACAATCACTTCCGAGGACACTTCATCCGTAGCTAGTCTTGATAAAGATGTTCTTACCCTATGACCTAGCCATTCCACCTACATATACATGTCCCTAAAGAGATTCTTGCATAAGAAATATGGAGAAATGTTAAAGAATATTTAATACAATATTTTTGTTTGAAACTGAGAAAAATTTGAAACAACCGATCAATAGAACAGCTGAAAAATGTTTTTAGTCTATTCACCTAATAAAATACCAAACATCAGTGAAAGTGAATAAAATGGACCTACATCTGTCAACATGGTTAAGTGTCAAATATATGTTATTAAACAAACAAAAAAGCTTTTGAAAAAGGACATATATAATATGGTATGATCTATATAAAAATTAAAGATAGGCCAAAAATACAGTAATGTTTAAGACGATATACGTACATAGCAAAAGTATAAAAACTTGGGAAGGAGGGGGAGCGGGGAGAGTGGTAGGGTTCTACGGGGACTTGAATCGTGTTTGTGACCTTCTTACACCAGGTGATCAGTACAATGAGTGTTCATTATACTGTCATCTATACTTTCTACAGGTCTATGATATTTCATAATTAAAAAAATAAGTAAAAAGAGATGCAAACACCTGTGCTCTTTAAGATGAAACCTTGAAACCATTTCTGAATTGTGCTGAGGAATGAATGGGCTGGTTCCCATCCTCGGGCCTTGTGAAGCTCTCAGGAAAAGAAAAGTCACATCTGCAACAGCTTGGTTTATTAGTAAATGAAACTTTAATAACTTTAAATAATTTTACATGCATATGAAATATTTTAGATTTTAGCATCTCCATTAAAGCTCCCTGACAGTAATCAATCCTAATAAACCTAATAAATGAAAATATTAATTGTATTAAGAAAATTTTCTTGTTTTGTGCATTTTGATATGACTTAAATCTTCCAGGTCCCCAAACCAGAATGATGAAATGGAACTAGACATTTTAAATGAATGTGCTCAAGAGTTCCTTAAGCTTCTATCACAAACAAGGGGACCACATTTTAACTTAAAATGTTTATCAAACTCATTATGCAATTTATTTATATATACAGGCATCTCCAGTCTTCATCTCAAAAAAGCATTTGAAGCAGCTAAATCTCTATGACAAATGAAGTTAGGTATTTGGGGTGAAACAAAGTGTATTAGACAATCCTTGCCCACAAGAAGTTTACAAAATAATTTACAAAACCTTTGATCCAAACATTACAAGTTCGCTTTCTCCATATGTATAATATCCAGACACTCAAATGGCTGCTAGAAATATGCAGGGAGCACGTACCATCAATGTCTGGAATGATATCCACAAGCTCTTTATACTCGCTCTACAGTTTCTCAGGCAGTGATAAGAGTCAGCATTAACCTTTCTTGCTGGTCATTTTGTGATCCCTAAAATCCATTAGAAATCCAATTTTGCAATTTTGCAGCAACATCATAGCCCCATATTAGTAATTTTCTTCGCATACCCTCTCTCCACTGCTGCTAGCTGGCTAGAGAAGTGTTACCATGATCAAGTCTGGAAAATGACCCTATTCAAAGTATTATCAGGCAGTTATTACATCAGAAATTGCCAATGACAAAGAGTCCCAGACACACTTGTTTAGAACGGTCTCACCCTGGTCATTCTGATCTCACACAGGCTGGAATCAAAAACCTTCCAGTTCCATGAAGTTTTGTAAGTCCAGGAATTTTTCCGATGAACTGGTTTCCACTTTGAGAGTTCCAGGAAGTGGATAACAGCAAAATTTGCTTCAAGTAAATAGACATGCAGGGAAGGCCAGACTAGAGGGAATGGAGCCCAAGGGAAAGTCAGCTGTGAGAGTGGCTTCCGGGTCACTAGAGCTGATTTCTTTGAGATTGTTATTGAGTAGAAGAGGTTTCTGTCCAGCCGCCTTTGCGATCAATATGTAAGACATATATTAGTGGCTCTAGAGTTAGTTAATTTCTTCATGACGTGGGTCACGTCAATCAAATATGACGTCACAGCTTGAAGGAGTTTAGAGATTTGCTCAGCACCCTCATTTTGCATGAGGACGGAATGGAGTCCTAGGAAGGCCAAGTGACTTGCCGGGTCATAGTAAAATCATAAAGCCGTCAGCAAGGCTACTGACAGCAATAACGGGTTCTTCCCGGCTCCTGATTCCCCCATCACGCCGGCCCAAACATGGTGTGACGCGTGTCTGTTGGAAGTCTCACCTGCAGGTTGCCACAGCCGAGTGGCAGATGCTCAAACAGGAAGCAGTGACCGAGGCAACATTTCTATATATAAATCTAGAGGAGGCTTTGTGATTCCTTGATTAGAGAGGTCCATTAAGAAGTTATCTGTCTGTACATGTTTAAAGAAGTGAGCGACATGTTTTTTCCCCATACGGAGATGAGTGGAAAGCATGGAAGAGAAGGACAGTCCCTTTTATTTCTCGGCGGACCCTGAGTCTTGGGAGAAAGTGTCTGTCTTCAAAGGCTACTCAAGCCGGAGCTTGTGCTCAGAGATGACAACCATCCGAAAGCAAACACGTAGCTCCCCGAAGGGGAATTCCGAGGATGACCCACTGGAAGACAACGTCTCCACAGGTAGTGTCCTCCTGAGCAAACAGGATCCATTTCAGCCGTGATGTGCACCCCTGGGCATCTTCTTCAGCACCAACGCTATTGAATCTGCCTCTTCACTGCCAGACTTACCTAGTTGAATCGCTTTTACTTTTTTAACTTTTTTTTTTTTAACTCTTTGCTGATAACTTCAGGGAAGGTGACCTATTTCACTTTTCCTTCTAGATAATAAATGTATTACTTTAATTGGGGGCTTACTCTATATAGCTTTTAAGAGCTATACATGCATTAATGTTTAATCCCCATAGCTACTCTATAAGGGGATACTACTATTACTCCCATTTTGCAGATGAGCAAACTGAGACACAGAAGGTGATAGTCATTATCTATCTATCTATCCATCTATCTATCTATCTATCTATCTATCTATCTATCTATCTATATCTATCTATCTATCTATCTATCTATCTATCTATCTATTAATAGTATGTTCAGGGGGTCAGGAGTGTAATTCACACATGCAATATACAACTCAAAGCAATGTTCTAGTATTTGTGATTTCTTTCAGGTGACTTAAAAGAAGAATTGTGCCACCACTGGACTGTGTGTGTGTGTGTGTGTGTGTGTGTGTGTGTGTGTGTGTGTGTGCATGTACGTATGTGTGTGTATATATATATATATATATATATATTATATATATATATATATATATATAATATATATATATATAGAAAGAGAGAGAGAGAGAGAGAGCTGTTAAATTTCACCTAACATAAAGTCTGACTTTTGCAGAAGTTTGAGTGTCTATCTACTCTTGAGTCCTCATTTTACTAAAGAGTAAGTCTTCACACACTCTTCAGACTTACCCTACAGGGAGAATTTCTAGCAGTTTTGGAAACTTAGCACGAATATGCTTCAGACAAAAGAAACAGCTGTAAATCATTTCCAAAACATATTTTAATTCACAGAAATCATGTGATGTCAGCAATATAATTTTCTCTTAGATACTAATTAGTACCTTTGTAATGTATTAGTTATTTTATATTCTGTTTGGTTCTAAAAAAAAAACTTGAGTTACACTAGCTTCCTGTTTAATATGCTGTTCATTCTCTTGGCTCTATCAGTTAAATATTTGGGAGTTCAGTAATAATTCAACTAAGAATCTTTTCAGTCATGCTGTAAAAAAAATCTGTAGTCATTTATAAGTTATCTCCACTGTAACTTCAAAACCAAAAGATAAAATAATGAGTTCATGGAGGAATGAAATAACATTTTACACTGTCTTTTATGAATAGACTGACCCACGTGAATCAATAACTATCAAGTTTGATAGTTCATTTATTATGGGGTAGCTCTCAAAACACTTCAAAGACTTGAATAGAGTTCATTTCATTAGTGGTAAATATTAAGAACTTTAGCTCATCAGCTCTAAAGCTCAAACTAACACTGAAAGCTATCCAAGTAATGCCTTTAACATCACCTTCACCACCTCACGTATCACATGCACACAAGCAAAAGAGAAGTAGCCCAATCTAGCTTGATAAATGACAGAGAAACCGGTTCTTATGTAAGAGGCAGTGCACACCTCACCCAGTTACATAATAGAGCATTTTTGGCAGTAAAATCTTGCCAGGACCGGAATACCTTGCTTATTTGTAAGTGTTCCAACATAAGTAAAGATGGGAAAAAACATCGAGAGGTACCAATTTAATGTATGCAAAAACCTTGGAACAACCTTTTAATGGACCAAGTCTGAATAAACAATCCATCCATTTGTATAGGTTCTGCCACAGTCACTTTGAACTGCTATAAACAAAATACTATAAAGTGAGTGGCTTAAACAACAGACATTTATTTTCTCACAGTTTTGGAGGCTGGAAGCCTGAGACTGGAGTGCCACTATGGTCTGGTTCCGGTGAGAATCTTCTTCCTGGCATGCAGCCAGCCACCTTCTCGCTGTGTGATCACAGGGCCTTTTCTCACATGTGCATGGAGAAAGAGAGAGAGATATCTCTCTTCCTCCTCGTATAAGGGCGCCAATCCCATCATGAGGGTTCCACCTTTGTAATCTAATCAAAACCTGGTTATTTCCTAACGGCCCCACCTCTGAACACCATTACACTGGGGGTTAGGGCTTCAGCATGTAAATTTGGAGGGGCACATTTAGTCTTTAACTGGTGCTTATATTAGTGAAGACCTTAATCTTCATGATATTTTTCTCTTATCTTTTTCCTTTCTTTTCAAAAAGTGAATCTTCACTCATTGCCTCTCCTACCTTACCCTCTACTTATGGGGGACTCATATCTTCAACCAAAATACTAAAAGTTTTCTTTTCAGACAGCAAATCTATTTGGCCTTTTCTCAGAAGTTATCCTGCCTGATCCTTTTGCAGTGTTGACACTGTGCCTACCTTCTCTTCTCAAACTCTCATCCTCATAGATAATAGAGAGTTCAGAAACAGAACAACTGGGTTCAAATTTGGGCCCCAGATGAGTACAAGTTACTGAAAGTTTCTGATTCTCAGTTTCCTTCCTCATCTATAAAAATAAGAATACTATTGTCTACCCTCAGGAGACTCATGTGGATTAAATGAAGTGAGGCAATAAGGCATCTATCACTAGGTCATCAATAAGTTATTAGTTTATCTTCTCTCTGCAGCCCTGTTCTTGCTCCATAATTTCTATTTGCCTTTAGAACAAGTCCACCTGGACTTCTAACTCGGCTTGCACAAACCTAAACTAACAAACTGCTCTACCTGCCTACTCTCCAATAGCTGATTTAGGACTAATGTCATCAGCCCTCTCCCCATCCCCTGCGCTAGAATTCCAAAGATCATGAAATGAAATAGAGACATAAGACCAAAGGACTTAGAATGAAAACATCCATGAGGGACCCCTGTCTAGATCTGTCAGCCACGGAAACATTGCAGTTTCTGGGCAAACCCCATAAAGAGCATCCCTCTGAATGTAGTTCTCCAGACAGGGTCGTCAGGCCAGAAGCATCAGCATCATCTAAAAACTTACTAGGAAGGTGAATTGTTGGCTCCTCCCCAGACCTACTGAACCAGAAACTCAGGGTGGAACCTCATATTTTCCAGACAATCAGGATGCAAGCTAAAATTGGAGATCTAGTGATATAAACGACCTGCCATAGTAGAACTTAGGAGAAGACAAATATTTAAATATCAGTGTCTATGAATATTTAAACACAGTGCACATTTAATTCAATCAGTATAAAACAGAAATTACCTTGTGGATTTTATTCAGACATAATTTTTGTGCTATAAAAACTAAAAATATTTCCACTTCACACCCATGAAGACAAATGCTATTTTGAAAAAGATCGAAAAGTTACTTAGCTTAACTCTGTGAGGAGAGAATTTTTAAGAAACAAAAAGTAACTTATAGGATAAATTCCCATTTGCATCTGTTAAACAACAATAAAATAAAACTAACTTTAGGAATAAAAAGGCTGAATTTGTTTCACCTTAAATTGAAATAACTTCTTCCCATGATCTGAGTAGCATGTGATACACAGGTTCGGTGACATTTCAGAGGCCAGGATGTGCAGAGAGAAAACGTAGTTATTTAAATATGCCATGTTAATCGTTGTCATCTAAGATATTAGGTTAACATAATTAGTCTATAAAAATGCCTTTTGAGACTCAGGAAATATCAGATCTGCTTTTCACTAGTAGAACAAGGAAGCATTAACAAGATCGATTTAAACCGGAGAGCTGCAGGTTCTGTCAGCAGATAATAGATTACACAACAAGTGCCAAAGCAACGTTATCACTGAAGGCAGCATGGAAACACAGTGTGGGGAGCTACAAAGCCATGACAGTCAGCACTGAAGAGCCTCAGAACAACAAAGCCAAACAGACAAACATGGCCACCTATTGTTTGTGAAGGCTTGTTTTCTCAAATGATTGTTATCTAGCTAAAAATCAAACACCTAGAGAAGATTTTCTCTCTTAAAGCTCATTCAGTCAAGTTATTGCCACATATGGGATTCTAAATCTCACAGTGCAAGTAAATTAAGTCCCTAGTGCTGAAAAATTGCCATCGCCTGCTACAATTTACTCACTTTCTGTTATTACTGAATTTAAGTTACTGCCCAGATACCAGAACTACAATTACTGGTTATCTTGGCTCTGTCTAGTCTTTCTAGTTGTATTTACTAGTCATTTAATTTTGTGTCAAGCATCATCCAGGCCCTTACCTTTATTTTCTCACCATTTCTCAGGTATGCAGGCTATCACTTCTATAGAGTCTCACTGGGAAAACTGGGAAGGAAGCACCACAAGCAGAATGATTCAGTACTCCTACTACTCATGCCCAGGGCATACCCTTGGTACCTAACAAGGCCGGTTTGCTCCCAGCCTCCTCCATGTAGCCATAACTGTGCCTTCACTGGAAATGCCCCAGAATTTAGACCACAGGAACTTCTGGTGTTAAAAAGAGAAAAACCTCTTAACTCACCTCTGCTCACCTTCCAAATTTCATGCTCCAAGATTGATCGTTTCCAGGGTGACTGACAGCAGGGACGTCTATTTCCTTCAGGAGAAACTGTAACCTCAACAAAGGGATGTGATTTGCCATATGGTCCTTTAAAATAAAACCAGCCAATAATCAATCACCAGCCAATTGTTTCACCTTAATATATCAGCACAATGGATGCACCATCAATTGCCCAGTACAGGTCAGACGGCAAATCTTAGTTCGGTTTATTTTCAATCTCACCTCATCAAGGATTCAAAAACTACTAGGGCTCAACTTTACATAGCATTCTGTTATTTATATGTTTAAAATAGTATGATAGAATGCATACAAAATTTTTAGCAGCTGAGTCATTGGCCTGGTGCATTTTTTATTTTTTATTTTTTATTTTTATATATCTGTATTTTCTGATCTTTTCATAATAAATGTTTGCTTCTCTACCATCACTTATCCTTCCATCTCCAAATTCATTTGTTTTGAGGTGGCTTTTTATTTTCACTGAATACTTTTTTTTGTGTCTTAGTAAGTCCAACAAGCATTGGAGAGCAAAAGGGCTCATATACATTTGGCTGCCACCATTTTTTAAACAAAATATTGAAAGCGAGAGAGAGACGTGGCAGAATTTGATAGATTAGATTAGATATGCAAGTTTTTCTTTGTGCTTTAAGCTTTAAAGTAAAAATGAAAAATGGCCCAAGAGCCAGCTTCTGTTACAAAATTAAGATGCATTCTTCAGGGAAGGCATCACTAAAAGGCTTTTTGAAAAGTGAGAGATCGAAGAGTTGGGTCTGCATCAGTTCCGGATGTCTCAAGACAACAAGTGCTCCACTTCTAGAATTCTCTAAGATTTCTCCTGGCTCTAAGACTCTCCTCTGTTGTGTTCTCATTGGTTGACTCTTCTCACACCACAGGAGAATTCATTAGGAGATTTCAAAGGAACCTCTTGCCACCCTCCATGAAGCTGGAAGAACCCAGGCTCCCTGCGCTCCTAGTTGCACTGTGACATAGTGCATTTACGCCTTTTTGGCTTACAAAAGTCTTCATAAGAATGCTCAACATTCAGAGTAGCTGGGGAAACCTGTATTACATTATTATTCTTCTTCTTCCATATAGAAACAAACCTACGTATTCGATTATAGAAACACTCTCCATTAAGCTCTTTGAGTGACTAAATGCTTTCACTAAAATGAGATGACACCAAGTTAAATCCTGTATAAAAATATTCAGGAGGTATATGTAAACTTACAAAAAAGATTAGTTAGCAAACGTCCATTAAACTGACATTTCATCTGTTTTTCATCATTTTGACATGTTCAGTGTCAATTTTCCCAAGTTTTATAAAATTATTATTTAAAGGTCTACTTAGTATTTCAGAATCTTTCTCATCACTATTTGTGGTCCAATTATTGCTATAAATGGTGTTATAATTTATTAACTGTCTAAAACAGGGTTTCTCTTACATAAATAAAGTGGCCTATCTTTTTTACTTATCTAAGCAATATAGAACAATAAAAGAAAGTAAAAAGTGACCTCAATTTCTCTACTTAGACATAAAGAGTCTTCACACTTAAAGACTCAGTCTTTTAAATTATTTTCTTTCATATCATCAAATATCATAAATAATTTTTATTGCATTTAACAAACTAAGAACCTTAGCCAGTCCACTATCATACATTTACTCAAAGTAGATATCCTTCTCTTTCAATGAGGGGCATTTCAGTATGCTTTAGTGCAAAGCTCTTGAAATCAATACAGTACCACTAAAAAACAAACAAACAAACAAACAAAAAAACAGGGCAAGGCTTAGTCATATTCTAGTCTTGCTCTTGTCTCCTGAGTATGTTTGTTTTATTTAACATCCTGAAAAATGGAATTAGCCAATGGCATGTAAGTTTCATATCCCAATTAAGAAGTAATTTTAACATAATTTGAGAAGCAGACCTTAGCTTCTGGAATGTTGCGAAAAAAAGATCATTTTAGAAAGTCAGAGAAGTTATTGAAAAACTGTTAAAATGTACATACTAAAAAAGCTTGTGCAGCCTTTTCATGGAGCAGTCTCTAGCATCCTGCAGCCTAGCCAGGAACTTCCCTAAGGGCCATGAACTCTCTGGTCCAGCTCCCTGTTCTGCTAAGTCTTTTTTTTAACTTTTGAATGAAACATTGCTGTTCTGGGAGACCTTTGGTCTGATGCCCCTGTATGAGCCTAGGCACCCTGATATTTTTCCTTTCTCTCTTAAGGAAAAAAAAAAAAAAATAGAATTAACAGATCATGGCTACTATTCAGCATCTTATTTCAAGGCTCTGCAAGTCCTTTCCCAAAAGACAAATGTTGTAACAAGGGAAGACTATGTTATGTTTGCAAAACATATGTTTTCAATGCCTGTAAGAATTTTCTCCAACTTTCGAGCACCCTTGCCAGTTAGGGCAGTTATTAGAGAAAATCTGCCGGGTGAACTTGCCTCCAATGGGAAGAGAGTGATGGCTAAATGTCTTCTTACTGACATTTGGTTCTGGAAAAGCTGGCAAGGGAACACTGCTGCCCTTTGGAGTTGAAATGCACCCAAAGCACAGAGCTTAGCTGTGTGCTGCAGGCAAATTCCTTTGCATTCTCTTTTGCCCAAGTAAATAAGAGTTCAGGACAGTTCCAAAGTTTTATGAAGAAATATCTCATTTGTAGATGCCCGAAAACCAATGAGAGTAATATCTAGATATTGCTTAATTAACATGGTTTTGGGTAATAAACAAAGGGGACAGTAGAAAAACCCTTCAACTAATTATTGCCTTTTAGTACCCTGAAAGTTCCATTCCTTGCTAACACTAGAAAATCAAAAATATGTTTTTTAAAATAGATTATAGATGTATATTTATTTTTATATGCAGAATAGTTTCTTACGATCGAAAATATGTTTTTAAGAGAAGTCCTTCCACCTCAATTTTGGCAAGGTCCTAAAGCAAATACTTTTAAGGTCAGATTACTTTGCAAAAACATACACTTAACTGCCCCCCAGCCCTGTTACATACATTTATCTTAATCCTACATTCCGTGTTTATTGAATTGTTTTAATGCAAGTGAAATGAAAGAAAAGCCAAAATACCATGACCTGCCAAATACCATAGAGCTATATTATACACAAATAAATTTATGAGAATGTATCAAGGGAATTTCACCATAAGCTTTTGGTATGGAGTAAAATTGGGAAGAGGAGGACAGAAAAAGCAAATCAGTAATGAGGAGAAGGAGGATGGAGAGAGGTACAGAGAGGAAAGGATTTAAATAGTGCAGGTGATCACTACCAGTGGCTCCAGGAGGTCAAGGGCACCTAAAAACCGAGAACTTGACCCATCTGAGACAATACTCTTGGTCACCCGGACATCCAGGGATTCACAAAGAGCTGACAGATGAAGTTATATTTCCAATGGTACCTTTCATTTAGTGCTGCCATTAAAACTTGCAAAATATTTTACTATTTAACTCATTTCCCATTTGCCCTGAGAATACGCAGGGGCGGCACTTGTGGCTACAGTATTTACCCTGAGATAACTTGTGGATTACAATCCTGACTTTATCTCCAAAATTTGTCCTGAAATATCATACTTTTGTTATTATTTTTGCATCACTCTAGTATATCAATAGTCTTTGAAAACAATGGCATCATTCTATTTATAGCATTCTGTTTTTAGTAGTGGTATTTCTGTTTTACAAAATATAATAATTCTTGATTGCTGAAAATGTCAAATCCTCGAGATTGTAGCATTCCCACACGCGATCTTAACATTTGTCTCAAACGGTTATTAGCCAAAAATTCATTTGATGAATCTGAATTATGTATACATTTCTGTTACATTAAGATTAGAGAAAAGTTCTGTTTAGAAATAACTCCAAGAACAGTTTTTATATTTTATTTTTACATTGAAAACCAGTAAGATTTGCTTCAGCCTCAAAAGTTAATTTAATTTAATGTAAAATTAAATGAACTCTGGCACTGAGTTGCACTTTTATTTCCTAAACAGGAAATAGGTTAAATTAAACTTAGTGACAGTATCTAATTCTAATCCCTAAATTGTACCACTCAATGGCAAGAATATATGCTTATTTTACAGTTAGGAACCTTTTTGCCACAAGATGATATATAACAAATTTAAAATAGCTTTTAACATCTATACCATATTTAAGAGGCAACTCCACCTGAAATTATCATTATGAAAACATATACACATTTCGAAATATCAAACAGTCAAGAAACAAACTCCTCTGCTCCACAAAGCGTATTCATAGGTCACAAATCAAAGTACACCTGGAGGTCTTAATTGGTACCTTGGTTTTTCTTGAATTATTGTGGAAGGGGAAGGAGACAAAAAGTTGGTTATAAAGTCTATTCTCTCTCTATCCTGATTAATGTGTTCTATTTTAGTTGAAACTAACAGTAATATTTTGGGGAACGTGTGGCACATCCAGCCTATATAGCATATTGGACAATCAGAGTACATCAATTTTTAACATGCCAAAAATTAATTTGTTCTTTAGTTTTAAAATATATAATGTATGATTAAAATAAAAAAGAAAATTTAATTTTAAAAATATTAGTCCAATTAGATAAAATAGTTTATGTATGAGGCAACATTTGCACATATGAGAATGTATCAAGGTGACCAAACAAAAGTATTACACCTTGCAATTCATACTCCTCCATGCTTTTAAATTTTAAACACAAATAGAAACTCCAGTGAGTCATAGAGAATGACAGATCTGAAGTAATTCAAGTCTTTTCTTGTCTTCACAATGCCTGGGCTATCATTGTTTATATCAAGTCTATTGTTAAATGAAGGAATATATAATACCACAGAGCTTGGAACAGGCCTCCTAAATTAGCTCCAAAGATCCCAAACCTCCACAAACTCACTCCATGAACGAAGGTGCATAGATGAGTCTATTGAATAACGAGAAGTTCTCCAAATTAACTTTCAGTTACAATATAATGTGTATTAAGCGATAAGTAATTTAAATTGGAAGCTTACTCTTGATGGGTTTCAGGGTACACTGTCCTCAGAATGTGCCACTTTGGTAAGCGGATTACTTTGAGCTGAAGATAATCACAGCCCAACAGAGTTGGAAAGGGCTTTTTACCTCCCCTTAAACTTTCTAAAAGAATTTAGGTAAAAGACCTCTACCAGGAAGAGAGCTGTTTATTATCAGAGATAATTTTTACATCAGAAAGACCTCTGCTTGGCTTGGCAAACATTTGTTTACCAAGACCCCTACCCGCTTCTTAGCTCAGGATGGCATATCAACCTCAATTGCCAGACTTTCTGAGAGCCCCCCATGTCTTTGTGGGGCTCCTGTACATACAAAATTAAATTTCTTTTTCTCCTGTTAATCTGTCTTTTGTCAATTTAATTATTAGGCCAGCCAAAGTACCTAGAAAGGAAGAAAGGAAGAAAGAAAACGTTTTTCTCCCCTACACCACACAGGGAACTCAACAGTAACCACAGCAATTATTCAGAATTGATTTCTCAGGGGAGACATATATTATCACTAATATTGTTTAGAATTGCCAACACGCGATGACATTTTTTAAAAAGCATATCGATTTTTGGTTAGTTTGATTACTGTTTTTGAATTCTCCATATCAATGCATACTTTTATTTCCTATATCCAGAGCTGACCATGCTCACCTCCTCCTTGGTAAGCCACCGCGAGGATTGCTCTATATCTAAAAACAACTTATTTCACAATAATAGGTAAATTTTGTGACAATTCATAAGCTGAATGCAAGGTACCAATGCTTGCTTGCTTTTTACTATAAATAAATAGCCCCTAAGAAATGTTTCAGGCAGACCTCCATTTAGCCTGCTCTGCAGTTTTCCATACTGCTTATTCAACCTGGCCTAATAATGACTCTCCACCTGGCCATTGGACGTACTAGGGATATTCGCTGTACTCGGGTATATGCAACATCATTCACACCATCAGGAAATCAAGTAGTTCGGGAGGTAGATGTGTCATGAGGTGAGGCCTGCAGTCTCCTAAGATGATCAGGACTGGGGTGGTAAGTAAGGGCCAGGAGAAAGGAAAAAGATGGATTTTATTTCCACTGTGGACTCATGACCTTGAAAAGCCTTCGGAGTGGACCACAAAGGACACTGCTCTCCTCATCCTGACTGTGAGATATTTAGAGGAAGAAGAAATAAATAGTCCCCAGTTGAGTAGGACTCGACTGAGTCAAGGAAGTGAAAGAAACAACACAAGATATTTTGAGGGGATACGTTGATGACAAACAGGAGCTCTGGAGGGCACAGGAAAGGCTGGGGGGCCCGTGAGAGGGCGATCAGATCAGGGGAAGTTATATGGGGCAATGAAGGGTGAGAAGTGGGAGGTGACAGAGATGACAGAATACAGAAGTTGGAACTCAGGCAGAAGTCAATGGAACAGGATGTGATGCCTTGTAGGTATGTCCTCGATAGTGGGCACCTACCTGCAAGAGAGACTTCTTAGGCCCATCTGATAGAAGGGGCTAGTGATGCCCATGGGGCCAGGTTCTCTTTTCTGGGCCGACTGGTGTAGACACCCAGAGAAAGGTCAGATCTGGAATCCTGGGAGCAAGAGTGAGCTAGCAGGAGCCCTGTGACCCTTCACTTGCTTTGGGCCTTCTTTTTTCCCCTGTGTTTCTCCAGGGATCAATTCTGCTGCTCTGACTAGAAACTTTCTTTCCTAAGGTACATTAATACTAATCCAGCTGCCTTGCTCCGGGATAGAGTCCAACGGGTCCCAAATCAGGGTGCACCAAAGATTTGCCTGGGAAACAAAATATATAGATGCTCAGGCTCCACCCCAAATCTACTGATTAAAAAAAAAAATTTCAGCAAGATAAGACTGAGAATCTGAATTTTAAGACATGCACCTGCCTCCCTTTCCCACACTTCCGCCCCCACCCCCATAGTCTTGATATTGGGACCAAGAACCAAAATTTGGGGATAGTTTACAAGAAGTCAGTGAATCTCTTTAAGGGGACATTTATTTCCAGTGAGATAAAGCCTCTTTGTATCACTACTAGCATCAGAAATATCAGGAACTCTAGTAAACATGCAGATTCTTCACTCTTACCCAGGACTCTAGGGGTGGGGTATCTAGGTGACTCTGAAGTACCCAAACCTTGAAAACCATTGCCTTAAGGTAGTGTTTTCTTTTATGATTAATATATAACATTATATTAGTTTTGGGTGTACAAAATAATGATCTGATATTTGGATATATTGCAAAATAAGTCCGGTTAACACCCGTCACCACACATCATTACAAATTTTATTTCCTTGTGATGAGAACTTTTAAGATCTACTCTCTTAGCAATGTTCAAATATGCAGTACAGTATTATTAACTATAACCGTGCTGTACATCACATCCCCAGGACTTATTTATTTTATAACTGGAAGTTTGTACCTTTTGACTAAGGTGGTATTTCCTAAACTTGAGAAATGTAAAGAATTCTGAGAATAGAAGCTTCTGTGAGGGGCCTGGGAATCTTTAAATTAACAATTTCCCCTAAGTTATTCCTGTCACTAGAAAATTAAGAAACACTGCTTCGAGTCAGTGTAAGAGAGCAAACTTTGCCACCCCAAAATATACCACTTTGGCATATTGGTTATTTTGAATTAAAGTTACTTGAGAAACAGATATAGTGCAAGAAGGACATTCTGACCCTCCTCTCTGTCTCCCTAAAAGCAGAAAGTAAACCTCCCATGTGAACAGTGCCCTCCCTGCACCAGGGGGCAGAGTCATCCTTATTGCTAGAGATAGGAATAAACAAACTCTGCTGGTCTCTTCACTAATTAGTACCCAAGCCTAAGTTCCTTCGTCTTGTCAGTTCTTTACAGACTTACTTTTTTTTTTTTTTTGTCTAAAACGTATAGAGGTTGCCTACTTTGGTCATTTATTTGGGTCCCCTATCTATGAGACCTCTGTCTGTACAAAATTAAACTTGATTTTCTCCTATTAATTTTTCTCATGTCAATTTAATTCTTAAACCAGTCAGAAGAGCCTAGAAGGGTAGAAGGAAATTTTTTTCCTCTCCGGTATTAGTACAGCGTACATTTATTGAACATACACTGTGTGCAGGGTACTATTTGTCAACATAAGAACATTTAAACCTGCAGAGAATTTTTATTATAAGAGTTTATCGGGGCCAAAAATTCTTGCCAGGAGGCAAGATTTTACATGCTTTGGGGAATAATGGTTTTGCAGTTTCTTTAAGGTATTTGAAATTAAGGAGGGAATGTAAGGAAGAGTACATGGAGGTGAGAGAAAGCAAGGCAGGGATCAGATCACGGGATAGTTAAGATCGTGTGCTCTCTTGAGGGTAGGCATGCTTTAGAAGAAGGGGTCTGAAAAGAGGTGTTTCAAAGGTGTGGTAACCTACATGCACAGAAACAACCATCATGGCTGGCTTAAGGCAAAGATAATCATTTTACTAAAATGTTATATGCCTGGGGCATGACTACCTGCCATAATCTGCCCAGTTAGGAATTTATGACCAGATCGCCCTGTGAGGTAACTTTCCATAGAGCCCCTTTTCCATCCACAGGGTCTAAGTGCTTTCATGCGTTTTAGCTCGTTTACCCCTAACAGCAACTCTATGCGGTAGTGTCTCATCTTCTTTTCACAGAATAACTGCCCCTCTAGCAACCCATTAAAGGTGGATTTTACCATTTGAATCTCAGAGGAATCTTATTTCATATATTCATAGACTCTTCAATCAGATGCTGAGCTCTCTCATGCCTTGAGATTAACCACCAATTTACAGTTCTCTTTAGTTCACCAAGCACACCATAGATTTCTTTGCATAAAATAGGAGCTCCATACATATTGTTGCTTTAAGAAATCAAAGAGTCATTCTGCCTTTTGTCCAGTGCATTTGGCAGTGTAAATAAAAGCCTACCTTGATTTTGAAGATGTGCAGACAGAAGTTGGCAGTAGAACCTGCTGCTAAAAGCAGAGGCCTTTTGAGTACTCTGGCTGGGAGTCACAGTCCCACAGAAATTGAACCAGGAAAAGGAAAACAGAAAGACCATCTGGTTTGGCTGGCTCTGCTAGCCTGGATCCTGACCGGGGAAGAGAATTTCAGTGCAGAAGAGAAAGGTAATAGACATTTTCAGTTTCCTGTCACACCCCTTCTCCCACATTCTAATCGGCCTTTCCAGTTTGCTAAAAACCCATACTCATCCTTCCCTTTCTAATTCCTTTTACACTTGCCTGTAATTTACAATTTACACATTTGATGCTTCTCTAGTCACTGATTATTCAATAACACAAAAGCTAACTCTTCCAAGCTTTGTGCCATTCATTTCCAACGTGGAGACAATCAGAACAAATGGGTTTGCTAACTCTTTTCTGATTAACCTTTATCTTAGGCTCCTCCAAAACCAGGAAGCTTTTCCTTGCTCTGATTCAAAATCACTCTCTTAAAACTTAAAACATTAAGTACCTACTTTTATTCAAGTTTTTCTGTTTTTCTTTTTTAATTTCGATCTTTATCTCTGTTATGTTCAAGAAAAAGTTCAACTCACTGCCACCTTATCCCCCAAGTTATTTTGTAAACGATTCTTCCTTTTTGGAGAGGCTGGGTCACGAAAGTGAAGGGATTAAGAAGTACAAGTTGGTATGTGAAGTGCAGCATAGAGAATACAGCCGATAATATTGTAATAACTATGTATAGAGCCTCATGGGTACTAGATTAGTCAGGTGGATCATTCGTAAATTGTATAAATGTCTAACCACTATGCTGTACACCTGACACTAACATAAAATAATATGAAGGTAATTGAAAAAAAAATTTAAAGAAAGAGAAAGAAGGTGAAGGGAAATAAGAGGTTCAAATTTCCAGTTATAAAATAAATAAATCATGGGGATGTAATGCACAGCATTACAATTGACAGTATAGTCAATAATATTGGAAGAACGTACAGCGTAAGATAGTTACTAGCTTTATCATGGTGATCACTTCATTTGGCATAGAGATGTTGAATAACTATGGTATACACCCGAAACTAATATAATATTGCATGTTAGCTATATTTTAATAAAAATCTTTTTAAAAGAAAAAAAAAATTTTTAAGATTCTTATATTTTCCTTTCTGGTTGACTGACAGCTAACAAGGCAAAAATTCTACAATATTATCTATAATATATTAACCAAATCACATGCTCTGTGGGGGCATCATATTTGTACTGAGATCATCAGTTGGCTGATATGTCTTAGTTAAAATCAAACAAGTAGTAGTAGCTGTTCCAGCGATGACAGATTTGATTGTTAATTGAATATTACATCAATTAAAGGTTCTTTAAAATTTATACAAAACCGATCTCTTTTGAAGAATACTCTTTTGGAATTTAAGTAGACAACCACTGCTTATCATTTTGCTAAGCTCAATACTCTTTTGATCTACCAGCACCACCTAATGAAGTCAATAGCCAGCAGTTCATCAAATTAAAAGACTGAGAAAAGAAGCGTCAATACAGACATGATCTGTGAAGAGTTGACAAACATTAGTCAGTTAATGGGTTTCAAGTGTGTGATAGGCAGGTTTATTAATATGCTGATTCTATTCTGGGAACCCTAATTAGAAGACACAGCTTCATCTTCAAGATGTCAAACTTGCTTCCAAAGGATAAATTATTATGGTACAAAAATAAACTGCCCTCAATTTTACTTGGGTGAATCCAAGAATAAAGTAACCTATATTGTTACTTAAACTAATATTTAGAGAGGTAAAAGATTTCAAGTAAAAATGTAAAATTAGTTCAAAAACATAGACTATTTTTCTAGATTCTGATTTTCTTATCTATCCTTTACTTATATCTGTCCTTCATTCGCATTTTCTTCACTAGAGTAGGCCAGATCTCACTATGTCCCATTCAGCCTGAAACTTCACTTTTACAGATATTATAAGTCAGCTAGATTATCTCTCAAAGGCAAATGAAAAAAATGCAAGAGTCCTATTTCCCAGAGATCTTTAATTGAGCTGAAAGTAAATCCAAATGCTTAAATATTTTAATGTAATTAGAATCATTTCCTTACTTTCAAAATATAATCTTTTCAATCTAAATCTTAACAACTCAACTGTGCAGCATCAGCAAACACATGCGGAATAAGAAAGCAAATTTACATTAACGCAGTTTATTATGTCAACTGAGAGTCATAAGAGCTTTACATGCTCTAATAAGCCCAGGGAATGCATAAGAGCTAACAATGCCAAGGACAAATTAAAAGGTAAGTTCAGAGGTCAGACTTGGTTCATAGACATCTATGGAAATGGCTTATTTTCAAGCTGAAAATCTTCTGACTTGAAAATAAATATTATCATTAAAGAGAATTTAAAAAAATAATCATTAGCATAAGAAAAGGTCTTAGTTTAAAAAAATACTAAAACCTGGGGGTGGCTTCATAGTGTAGTGGTTAGCACATCTGTTTTGTACACAGAAGGTCCTGGGTTTGCACCTGAGGTGTAGCCACGGTCCTGGGTTCGCACCCTAGGTGGAGCCACCGACCACACCCTAGATAGGCCAGACCCTGCCAGCATGCGGCAAGCACGTGGGAGGGGACGCCTCGCCTTCAGAGATCCAGTTCTTAAGGGGAGACGGCAACATCCTTAGGTCAGGGGTGAAAGTGTGTGTGTTGGGGGAGGGGGCTGGAATTAAAGAGAGGAAAAGAAAATACTAAAACCTAATACTAACTCAAAAAAAAAAAAATCAAGTGAAGAAATAAAAAGATGGAATATATTCTATAGGCCACAAGAAACTTGGACACAAATTAAGTATACTGTTCTTATAAACTGAGGCACAGACTGCTCAAATATAATACTCTCTCATGCAGGGGTAAATTGCTCTAATATATATTCTTTCTTTCAGGATCGAACACAGCTTGGGCGTAAAGGAGAAAACCATGTCAGTTAAATTTCATAATACCTTCAAAATCCATTCTATTTTATGTTTTAAATTAACGTGATAAAACATAAAAAGCAAATTTAATCAGGTATTCAAAGTGAATTAAGAGAAGCCTTCCTTCTCAAAATTAATTTAGTGAATTTGAAAAAAACAAACAGGAATTAACTCTTGGTACCTAATGGAATTGTGCTTTGGCTCTTGCTGTTCTCACTCAAGCCATTAACAATTCCCTATTTTAAATTAACATTGATTAAACTAAGCTTACAGTTTAAAATATCTTTACCACAAATTGCTATAAAGAATTTTTTACTTAGAATTATTCCAAATCAAAAGAAAATAACCTCCATGATGAAAAAGGGATTTAGTCACTGTTGCTAGTTAGTGTGTTTTCACTAATATTCACCAACCTAATTAAATTTTTCTTATGAAGTGTTTTCATTTGACATAAATCCATGTTTACATAGCAATACATTCCCCCATTTCTAGATTCTGAATAACCCAGAGGCACCCAGAGATTTGGCTAGAAATCTTCTATACCTTTCAATCCTTACAACCAATCCAGAGAAAGATGTTATGATCTAGATCACTCTTGAGTATCAAGGTCTATCTTGCATTAATTAAAATTGACTTAACTGCAAACACTCAACCAGAGAAATGTATCCCTGA
>NW_011888961.1:2666486-2668712 GCF_000151845.1 Pteropus vampyrus
AAAAAAAAAAAATCAAGTGAAGAAATAAAAAGATGGAATATATTCTATAGGCCACAAGAAACTTGGACACAAATTAAGTATACTGTTCTTATAAACTGAGGCACAGACTGCTCAAATATAATACTCTCTCATGCAGGGGTAAATTGCTCTAATATATATTCTTTCTTTCAGGATCGAACACAGCTTGGGCGTAAAGGAGAAAACCATGTCAGTTAAATTTCATAATACCTTCAAAATCCATTCTATTTTATGTTTTAAATTAACGTGATAAAACATAAAAAGCAAATTTAATCAGGTATTCAAAGTGAATTAAGAGAAGCCTTCCTTTTCAAAATTAATTTAGTGAATTTGAAAAAAACAAACAGGAATTAACTCTTGGTACCTAATGGAATTGTGCTTTGGCTCTTGCTGTTCTCACTCAAGCCATTAACAATTCCCTATTTTAAATTAACATTGATTAAACTAAGCTTACAGTTTAAAATATCTTTACCACAAATTGCTATAAAGAATTTTTTACTTAGAATTATTCCAAATCAAAAGAAAATAACCTCCATGATGAAAAAGGGATTTAGTCACTGTTGCTAGTTATTGTGTTTTCACTAATATTCACCAACCTAATTAAATTTTTCTTATGAAGTGTTTTCATTTGACATAAATCCATGTTTACATAGCAATACATTCCCCCATTTCTAGATTCTGAATAACCCAGAGGCACCCAGGGATTTGGCTAGAAATCTTCTATACCTTTCAATCCTTACAACCAATCCAGAGAAAGATGTTATGATCTAGATCACTCTTGAGTATCAAGGTCTATCTTGCATTAATTAAAATTGACTTAACTGCAAACACTCAACCAGAGAAATGTATCCCTGACATTCAGAATATTCCACAACATTGAAATAAGTGTAAATTTTATAAGTGTCTTAACGCTTTATCTTCATTTTTATTCTAATCTCAAGCTGGAAAACACATATTCTTTAAAAAGGATTATTTACTGATGGTCATTGGTATGCTGGTAACTGTTTAACAACAGCTCTGTAGAAAAAAAGGAGGAGGAGAGGCAATGGCTCTGATTTGCACCACTGCCAAGTACCATGGTGTAAATACTCCCAGTATGGCTGGTATAACAACCACTTCACTAAATTCCTGAAAATTGAGCCCGTGGCTCTCACGAACCAGTGAGAGCAGTTGCCAACACTCCTCTGCTATCCTGGCAGTCTCTTTTCTTGGGTCTGTTTTTGTTCTTTATTCTAAACTTTTAAGCAGAATGTTCGCTTTACGTCTTTTTGTTTTCTTTCTTTTTTTATTTTATCAAGACCACCAAGGAACTTAATCATGTAAACAGTTTTGGCTACATACCATGGAGATTTTTAAAAATTATTTTTAAATTTTTATTTGTTTTGTAAATGTTCTATTGTTTGTATTATTGACCTAAAGCGATTTAGGAACATTTGTGGGTTTTGTCTTTTCTGTGTGTTTATTGTTTCCATCAAATTAGGGTGTTTTCTTTAAACTTATTAATTTCTAATTTTGCTGCAGTGTGATTTGAAAATGTGACCTATATAATTTCTACTTTTAAAGTTCATTAAGATTTTATTATGATGAAATATTTGTGTTAGTAGTAAGAATAACAAACAGAAATTATAACTTAGAGAGTACATGCTAGAAACTTTATATTCCCTTTAATCTTCTCAAGAATCTAATGTAATCAGCTCAGAATACTTATAAATGCAATACTTCGTCAGTGGGTGCAATCCCAGCGCAGGGAAAGTAGGGGATAAGGAACAGCATGTAGGGAGAGCATGTAGAACCAATGCACCTCAGAATGATCCATTGGGGTGGTAGAAGAAAGAAGATTTGCCTGTGGATCTTTGTAATTGTCAAAGTTCACCCCAGTATACATTAACATCCTTTAGTAGATTGTTTACAAAAATGGCTACAATAAGTCCTCCTATTCCTATATACATGGCCGCTTGAAATGTGACTTTGCACAACTTCTATGAATAGGAGGTTTATTTCTTCACCTGCTTGAATCTGGGCTTGGCCATTTGACGTTCTTTGGACAATGGGACGTTAGCAAATATGATACTGAGTAGACTTGAAAAGTGATTGCATATCAAGGCTTGACCTCTCTTGCTGCTGGAAACCTTCTGTCACAATATAAATGACCTGAGCTAATCTGCTGGGTGATGAGAGACACATGCAGTTGTCCCAGCTGACATAGAG
>NW_011888961.1:2669792-2671622 GCF_000151845.1 Pteropus vampyrus
TACAATAAGTCCTCCTATTCCTATATACATGGCCGCTTGAAATGTGACTTTGCACAACTTCTATGAATAGGAGGTTTATTTCTTCACCTGCTTGAATCTGGGCTTGGCCATTTGACCTTCTTTGGACAATGGGACGTTAGCAAATATGATACTGAGTAGACTTGAAAAGTGATTGCATATCAAGGCTTGACCTCTCTTGCTGCTGGAAACCTTCTGTCACAATATAAATGACCTGAGCTAATCTGCTGGGTGATGAGAGACACATGCAGTTGTCCCAGCTGACATAGAGCCAGACATGTGGATGAGGACCCCCTAGACCACCCAATCTACCAACCACCAGACCTATAGCTCCGTTCTACTCCATCCAGCCCCAGATGAGCCAGCCCAGACCAGAAGAACTGCCCAGCCACCCTCAGAATCGTAAGAAATAGGTGTTTGCTGTTTAAAGGCATTACATTTTGGAGTACGTAGTAAAAGCCAACTAATAGACTCTGCCACACTTCTATATTAGGTCACCTGGCCCTTTGGGCTGCTGCTGGAGAAGCCAGATCCTACGATCCATGTTTCAGTGTCCCCTTGGAGTCTGGAAAGGGTGGGGAGAGCTGTAGCTTCTGGGGCTCCAATCCAATGTCACCAGAACCACTACAGCTCCCACCAGAATGGGTGTGATGGGTTCTTTCTGAAGCCACACTACAGAGGAGATGGAAGCAGCCAGTAGTACGAGGCAACCAGGTGATGTTTGAGATGACTGAGATCTCCATCAAGCTGCGGCTGAAGTCCAAGTTTGGAGGTAGGACCTAGCAATATGGGGAAGTGCATAAACTGTACAGACAGCTGGTATTAACCTGTGTGAATTAAGACTCGATTTGTAAGTAATGAAAACTAATCTAAATTAGCTTAAGGAAAAATGGCTAATGCATTATAGGGATGCAGGAAGGCCGCTGGGCCTTAGAAAGCAGTCAATCCTGAAAAATAAGAACCTCTCGGGAGTCTCTCTCCATCTATCATCCAGATCTCTCACCATATTTACTTCGTTCTTCTCTTTTTCTGCAAACCAACTATTTTGTTTGTTTCTCCAAGACTCTGTGGAATAGATTACACATATGGCCTCTTAATTTTAGATGCTATCATTCTAGGCCCACAAAATGTGTCAAGTTTCAAAAAGAAGGATTAGTCTGGCTTCAGTCAGTTGTGTACCCCAAGTGCAAACAGCCCTCAGCAGTGGGGGCATATGGCTTCCCAGTGATTGATTTCCAAAGAAAGAGAATAAGAACTGAGAAACTCAAAAGGTGTCTATCATACTTGCCCAATTTAAAAGATGAAGAAATCAACCAAAGTTCGGGGTGAATTAGGAACTCTCATCCTGTCTAAGGCGACACAGACAACTAGTAGCGAGGAAGGTCGTGACCTCAATCTAGATCTAATCTAAAATCTCAAGATCTTTCTAATAGAACTGTCCTATGGGACCGTACCAAAAAATATTTAAGATACTTATATTTTCTATAGTTAGCATGTTCATTCTATAATAAGAAAAAATAAAACACCCCACAAAATTATATTTTAAGCCAAGATACGTCAAGAAAAATCATTCCTGTGTTTTAAAGCCTACCGCCTTTAACACATCAAATCCAAACTCTCCTTCCTGACTTATAATACCTTTTAAAGTGTCCCATCCTACCTATCCAACCCTTTCCCCCACTGCTACACAGGAACTCCTCCTCAGGCACCACAGACCTGTTTTTTGGGTTTTTTTTACTGATCTGCCACCTCTGTGTGTTCACAGGTAAGATCCCTCTCCTCTACCTCTTACTATTCTAATATTTCCTCTTC
>NW_011888961.1:2671672-2681972 GCF_000151845.1 Pteropus vampyrus
GACACAGACAACTAGTAGCGAGGAAGGTCGTGACCTCAATCTAGATCTAATCTAAAATCTCAAGATCTTTCTAATAGAACTGTCCTATGGGACCGTACCAAAAAATATTTAAGATACTTATATTTTCTATAGTTAGCATGTTCATTCTATAATAAGAAAAAAAAAACACCCCACAAAATTATATTTTAAGCCAAGATACGTCAAGAAAAATCATTCCTGTGTTTTAAAGCCTACCGCCTTTAACACATCAAATCCAAACTCTCCTTCCTGACTTATAATACCTTTTAAAGTGTCCCATCCTACCTATCCAACCCTTTCCCCCACTGCTACACAGGAACTCCTCCTCAGGCACCACAGACCTGTTTTTTGGGTTTTTTTTACTGATCTGCCACCTCTGTGTGTTCACAGGTAAGATCCCTCTCCTCTACCTCTTACTATTCTAATATTTCCTCTTCAGAGTCTGCTCTGAATCCTGGCACCTCCATGAAGCTCTTTTGACAACTCAAACCTCACTGACTTTCACTTTTCTGAATTTGAAGTGTCAACATAGTGAACAACAAAAAAATGATAATTCATTTGTGCTCTTACGATTTCCTCTATGATTTTACGCTCCCACTAGACTATTAATTCCTGACGGGAGATGATACCTTGGTTTGCATTCCTAGGGGTGCACTGAAACCCCCTGGCTATATGAACACAGGTTTTTGTGAGGGGGCATGAATTTTCCAACCGCCAGCTCTCAGATGCCCCAGTGATTAACCAGTTACTACCACTGCGGGAGCTAAAATGACTCCGACATGGAATTAACCTGCCGCACACTCTAGTCTCTTTCTCTACCCTTTCTGCTGTTAATTGCAGTTACTCTTATGCCCTGAGCTTATTTTTTGATCTATGTAGGACTGACCTGAATCTAGCTTCACTTAAATATAGACTGAACATAACTCTATTCACTGCTCTCCCTCCCACCACACAGCTCTCTCATTTATGCCATTTCAAAGATTACAACTAGCACAAGAATTAGGGTCTTTATCATCGTACCGTAGCATTAAGAATAGCACCAAACAACCAAAATCTGAGACCCAGCGCTTGCAAGAGTCTGTAATGTATTAAATTTATTCTGTGGTCGTTATTTTTATTAAGTTCTACATGTCAATAATTTTTAAAGTCAAATTGTTCAACACAGTTTAAAATGATAAACAATAGTCCTCTGCCACAACCCTCCCACTCCTCAAAGGGAGTTTCACTCTTTTGACCTTTTTCTATTTGCCTCCATATTTTAAAATCATGTGCTTATATTATTGTAGATATGTGAATTAATATGAATGTAATTTACATTCATATAAACACATAATAGTTATATTTAATAAATATTTTAAAACTTGATTTTTACTTTTAGATAATATACATTTTCTATTACAGAAGATAAGAATTTAACTCTCTTACACACATGCATATATTTCCCTTGCCTTATCTTCCCAATATAATGATATACTTCATTTTTGCTAAATCAATATCCAGGGTATACATTTTATGATTATGTGATTATCTTTCCTTTTCTTGTATAATTTTTTTGTTCTCACTAAAAGTAATAATCGTCTTGTCTTCTATTTGCTTAGCTTTTTATATTCTTATCAGTGATCTGTCCCCAAACTATTCAACAACAGTGTCAATGCCTCTCATAGCTCTCTCACTCATCCTTACAGCGAGCCCTCCAGAAGCCCAGATCCACCTGCTCCAGGCAGGGCTGGCTGCCCAGCCTTCAACATGGGGGTTCCCTTTGTCTTGTCTAAGATGGATGCCCTTTCCTAGAACCCATGTCTTAATTTTTCTTTCTTTACATCCTCTTGTAGGTAGAAGAACTTCTTCCAGTAATTTCTGAGAAAACTTGAGAGGGATAATAGATATTTTTCTGGCTTGAATGTCTAAAAATATTTGTTTTACCCTCACTCTTAATAGTTTGGCTGATATAGTAAATATTATTTTTGGTGCCACCTGAGATGTTTGATCCCCTTTCCCTTGGTAAAATTCCCACGTCCTCACTTTTTCTAGGTAGAATCTAGAATTTGCTCTTTTGTTGCTGGGAGTGGGAGAAGGGGGTATGTAATCTAAACTTGTCCAACAACATATACCTGTAGGAGGCTTCAATTCAGAAACAAGCAACATGAGAGTGGTTGCTTGCAGAATCCATCTCTTCGGTAAATCGTGGAAGTAGAGACATCCCCTCTGGAGGGGAAGGGTGGCCCAGTAATGGAGCTTCTTCATCACTGCAGCCAATTGTGGTGTCTGTGTCAAGTGTGGTAGTGGAGACGTTTTCTCAGGTGCAGCCCCCACAGTGGTCTTTGAATGCGGATCCTGACAACATGCGGTCAAGCCTGCATTCTCTTGCTCACCAGAAAAGCCCATAAACAACTAAACAATCTGAGGTCAATAAATGTCTTATCTGCTTAAACTAACTCTATAGATTCTGATGTTGACAATTAAGAATACGAAATGATATCACTGGTTACAGACTCGTAGCTTGGAAATCATTTTCTCTCTGAATCTGCGAAGCGTTCTTCTATGGTCTTCTGGTTATGATGTTTCTGTTGAGAAGACCGATAGCATTCTTGTTCCTAAGGTTCTAATATGACTTAGTCTTCTTCTCGGAAAGCTTGGAGGGTCTACTTTTTATCCATAATACTCTGGAATATATATTTGATACACCATGGTGTGGGTCTTTTTGCATAAATTGGACAGCTATGCACAGTTGTACATGTTGTGCACTGCATCACTCAAGGGAACACTATTCCCATCTTAATCCATAGACACAACCTGTATGGCCATCCATGATGACCTTGTGGACATTTTATGGGAACTTACAGTCTGGAGATTACTGTTCTTGAGTTCTGAGAAATCTTTTGTATAATCTTTCTTCTCAACCATGGTCTTTGTTCTCTCTCTCTGGAACACCTATTTGTCAAATATTGGGCTTCCTAGATTAATCTCATTTTCTTATTTTGTCTCTATTTCCCATTCCATATCCCCTCATTCTACTTTCTGAGAGATTTTCTCCACTTTATCTTCCAACCTTCTGCTGAATATTTAACTTCAGCCATGCTATTTTTAATTTACAAGAATTCTTTTTAAAAATAGCATTCTGTTCGCCAGGATCCAAGATCTTCTCTTATCTCTCTAAGATATATCAATTATAGATGTATTTACTTTTTCCTTATTTTAGGTTTTCTTCCATTCACTTTATTCTGTTTCCTTTATCTTTTTTTTTTCCACTTGCTGGGTTTTTTTTCTGCTGTTTTCATTTGTTGTTGTCTCTCTTTTGTCTTAGAGATGATATAAAATGCCTCATGATCCATGACTGATATTTCCAAGGGAAAAGCTGATTGGAATGTGCGTGGGCGATGTCTCTTAAGCAGTGACTTCCATCTTGATGACCTAGAGCACCTATTTTACTGAGGATTCCAACTGTGAGTCTGTGGGTTGCTTCTCTGGTCTAGTTTATTTCTCCAGAAGGAAATCTGCCTAAGGTTGGGTGTTGGGGGAGTGGAGGGGTATAAACCTGGCAGCCAGCATTTTCAGATCTAAGTGAAGAGAGGAGAGAGGCTGGGGCTGTGTCCCCAAATGCCCTGCTTTGACCCCACTTGTACTGTCACCATCAGAAGTGACGCCAATTCTTTCTCTCTCTGGGATTCTGCAGAGTGAGGCTGCTTCTGGAGTTTCACGGAGTCTGGTAAAGTTTTTGGGTCTCAGACCTGCTAAGCCATTTGCTACCCTTTTTTTCCATTGGTCTATTATATGGTCACCTCCTTTCTTTTTCTTCGTCCTTATGGGATTATGAATTTTTTTCTATCGTTTTTCAGGAAGTATTCCGAGAGGGAGAGGCGAAAATATGTTTAAAACACCATTTTTTTTTTTACCTAATATTCCCTCTATACTTTGAAAAACTTATGGAAGGCCAACAGTACACCAAGCACTCACCTCTCCTCTTCCTCACTTACAGGTGACAACAATATAGTACCTATTTCATGGGATTATCCTGAGGAGTAAATGAGGAAAAGCCAGGTAAAGCACTGAGTATAACTATTATAATTGTGAAAAAATGTGGACCAAGCAATATATGGCAAAGCAGTATTTGCAAACCCCAGAGGAATGCAAAAATTCTCTTCTAGGATGAATATACAGCCCTGGGGTCTAAGGACCAGCAGCATCAGTATCACATAGAAACTTGTTAGAGATTCAAATGCTCAGTCCCGACCCCAGACCTGCTGAATCAGAAACACTGGAGGTGGCCCTGCTCTCTGTCCTTTAACAAGCAATTCAGGTGATTCCGATGCCCACTGTAGTTCAGACCCACTGATAGAGATAAAGAAATGGACTCCCTTTCATTGGAGATGCTATCTGGGGACCACTTGCAGACACGGGATAGATATGTCTCATGTGCTAGGAAGAACAAGGCCAATATTTCAATAAAAGCCGAGACTAATGGAGATGAAAGCCAAAGATGAGACAGACGTGCACATGAAAGACTGATTCTAGGCCCTGAGGACCTGGTCCTGCAGCTCTTCTCTCTTCAGCTCTGTGAGCTCTGCCAGGATCCAGCTCAGCACCATGGATCAATACATGCCCCCTCTTTTGTTTGTTTTTCTAAAGCCAGTTTGAATCGAGCTTCTGGTATTTGCAGTCCAAAGAACCCTGACAAGTTTAAGACCCTTTCTCTTCAAGAAGCAGAGTGAACCTGACCTTCCCGTCACCAGCATAGGACTGGCGAAGGGCAGCTCCCAGAGGAAGCCAGCTATTAGAGCCACCATGCTCTTCCCCCGACAGGTTCCACCATGCTCTGAATTCACTGTCTTCTCTGATTACATATTGTGGACAAATGGGGCATATTTACACATACAAGAGTCAAAGTGCATAAATTTACCTCATCTTCGTATTTCAGGATTTAGTGAACACATCCATGCTCATCCTGTTCATAACATTTGTGATTTTATGAATTTTCATCATACTCCTTCTTATTGTCCATTTCATCTCTCCTAATCTTTCTAAATTTCACAGAGCTCACTCACTGAGTGAGATTTATAAAATCTTCCTGTAGTTCGAGGACTCCTAAACCTAGCTGATCATCAAAATAACCTAGGGAGGCTTTCAAATATATAATGCCCGTGCTCCACTCCAGAGCTACTAAGTTTCTCTGGGCTATTTTCTACACACACACACACACACACACACACACACCATAATATATACACATATGCTTACATATAAAAATATACACATATACGTATATAATTACATGCACCCTTCCTCTGGTAAAGATAATTCCCATTTTTGTGGCTTTGCATTGCCCTGAAAAATTAACGCTTTCCTAACACAGAGAATTTCATTGTATTGCTTCTTAGCAATAGTGAAATTGGAAGCATGAATATTTTTTCTAAGAGTTACAAAATTAAAGCTGGATTTTCATAGAAAATTATTATAAATGAAGCTCTCCTCAACTCTGCAAAGCATCCACAGGAAAGGCATGTAGACACCATGGTCTAACACACAAAAGGCAAATGTCTTTCACTTGAGTTGCCATTTCCTTCCGTTCCCACAGATCATAGACTCTCCTACCAAGCCTGGACATGGCTCTTTCTCAATATAGGGCTCCCAGCAGCCACTGCCAACCCATTGGGTGAAACACATAAACTGTAACCCCAAACTTCCTGGTTTAAAATAAACAGGCCTGGGTACTAGTCCCAACACTACCACCAGCTATGAAAACTTGATGTCACTCTGTGTTCATTTCATCTTCTTTAAAACAAAGATAACTCCTATATTTTCTTGCTTTACAAAGGTGATGAGGAAAGAATGAGATTCATTAATCTAGAAAACTCACAATGGTGTCTCCCAAACAGAAGATCAAATTTAGTGGATGAGACAGTACACTAAAGACGAGTCCACCAAAGCTGAATATTGGATCGAAGGAAAGAATCCCATAGCTCTTAAGCACAGAACCAAAGATGATCAAAATCTCACTTAAAATTCTCCATTTGAAAAAAAATTGTCCATTTCACAGTTTTGATACTTTCAGGCAAACTGAAGCTATCAACAGATATTGGCTAAAAGAAAATATAAATAAATGTCAAAATGGAAGCTACTTCATAATCATTTTCAAAAGCACTTATATTTTTTAAGTTTTAAAATAAATTTTTGATATTAAATATGCCACTGTAAAAAATATTAAAATATTTGCATAAAGAAAGAAAAACCCACTAATAAGTAATGAAACACAATACCAGTCTAGCAATCAATACTAAAAAATAATTTAAATCAGAATAAGCATACAATAGAAAATCTGGATTAAACCTGAAGGCAAAGCTATATAAACCAGGTTCAATGCATACAAACTACCTAGTCCTGTGATTCTAAAGATAATTTTAGAAATAGCTAACATTTACTGAGTGCTAACTCTATGCTTGAGATATAGATCTTATATATTATTTCTAATTTAATCCTTACAACAACCTTGTGAAGTAAATACAAACATTTTCACATACAAATGATGCAACAGGGTTAACAAGGTTAACCAACTGACCCAAAGTCATGCTTATAATAAGTGGTTCAGCCCAGATTTGAACCTCAGCCAACTTGACTCCAAAACTACTCTCAAGAGCAAAATAATTTGTGAACAAGGTATGATTATTGCATCTTCCAGTTATTAAAAATCTTAAAAATCTATTACCATATAGCTCGTGAGTTTACTTAGTATTTAGCATAGTATCTACTACTCTCCAAACAGCCAATGTTTGTTCAGTGGATATTTACTGCCTATTCCAAAAAGTATTTTCACTTATCTTTCTTATCTACTCAGCATATTAGTGTGGTTTGCCCAGCGCACCTTCTCACCTAGATGAAAGTAGAGACACATTGACCAATGTATTATCCCTTGGCTCCCATTTCTCTAGGCATTATATAAATCATTACCCTCCTCTATTGACAATACACTTCTGCAACAGGACAGAGAGAGAGAGACAGATGTTTGGACATAGATATTAAGGTCAGTTACGGCTTTCTTTGCATCCATTACTTTTGATTTACCCCTGCTAAGGATATGCTTATCATACAGCTGCTCTGACAGTTGGGAGGACCCCCTTCTCCCCAACAAGAACTTTAGTGTCCATCTCTTAGAGTGGGTTATCTTTACAGTTGTTCACTCTCATTCATTTATGATGGTTCTCATTAACTTTAACTTCAGAGAGAATGCCTCTTATCCTTAAATTCTAAATATGACCCTTTTTGGAGCCTCTAGTCCACTATGTACCCATAGATAGTATTTTTCCCTCTTTTTAAGGGATGGGGTGAAGTTTAGTCATTTTCTTTTAAAGAGTTAGTAAAAATTAGTTAAGATTACCTAATTTTAAGCAAAGCAGACTGCATCAAACTAGTCTAAAAGAAAAACAAGCAGGACCATGTAAAAGACAAATAATCAGAAAAGAGAAGTAAAACGAGTAATATCCTAAAGAAGAAAGATCTGTAAAAACCTAAAAAAAAAAAAAAAAAAAGTTTTCTATATTCTTCTTTCTGAAGAAAACCCGGGCTTGTGTCAAAGATCAGATTTAGAAGGTATTTCTGATATGCTAAAGAACAATTAAGAATGGAAAGGAAATAGAAAAATAGTAGCCTTCTCAAAACATGGAAGGCTTGCATATATACATATTTAACCTGTGGCAAATACATTGTTGAGAAGCTAATAAAGAACCATAAATTATGGTAACTATTAATTCTACTTTTATATCTTTGAAATGTGAAACAAGTTAATATATTTTATTCACTTTATTCCTAGAGCATTCAATATTATAATTTCTTCTTAAAGATATTTTAACATTAAACCATTTCTAACAAACAAAAATTTGGAAATGATTGCCATGTAATTTAATTAATTAATAATCTATTATTTTATTTAATTATTTAATATCTATTATTTAATTAATTAATCTATTTTGCCAAAAGCCATTTACCCTTCTCTGAAACAGTCTAGATGGTATTTCCGAGTCTGGTGAGGCCATGTGACAAAATTCTGGCCGAAGGACAAGAGTGGAAGTGAAGTGAACCATCTCAGGCTGTGCGCTCTTCCCCTGCATCAGCTACAATCCACATGTGGTGGTGACCCAGCTTAGATCACACACACAGTGACAGTGTCCTGGGGAATGGCTCCGTGGAGCAGAGATGCCCTGCCAACCTGGGCTGCTTGCTTTGGAACAGTTAAGTGAAAGAGAAATAAACTTTTTGTTAAACGGTTTAACTATTAAAACTGTACTGTCCATTCTTGTTGGGTCAAGTTGTCTTCTAAATCAGCATAGCCAGCTCTTTGCAAATTACTGCATCAATAAATTAGCCACTATCAATAAAATGAAAAGGTAATTAAAAAATCTATCAGAGAACTTTATTTTTAAAAGTTCAACATACATCTTAAATCTCTTCTTTGTCCTGGAATTCTGTTTAAGCAATTCCTGAGGTTTCTGTTTCAAGCTTCTACTGTTTGAGGCATGAGCATGATTTAGATTTAAAGTAAAAAACATAATTGTTTACTTCCCCTAGGTTTGACACTTTTCAGCAAAATGGCAAAGGTAGTAAAGTGACAGCTAACGAAGAACTTCCTGTCTGTATATTCTTTCTCTTCTTTCATTCTTATTACATCACCTGTATAGCTCATATTTCACTGTAAGAAACAAAAAGTGTGAATGTTTCCTGTTTGTCATTAGAACTGAGAGCCTTATTTAAGTTTATTTTACAAATTGGCTGCAGAGGTGTTACATGACACATTGGTATAAATTCCCTTCACTGTTACCTGTTTTGTACAGCACCTTTTCGGACTCTGATAAGCTAAGAAATACAACTCCATTGTCCAGTCCTAAAATTATTCAGGCAACTTGTAAGTGGAACATTTGTTTAAATGCAATCATTACTTCCAGCATACATGACTGAAGCTACCTCTCTATATATTGCCAATCTACTTGGCAACAACTCTTGCAAAAATCATTCCAGTTCAAAGTATAAAATGCTGGAGGGGGAGGTATCCTACTTTAACTACTTTAAAATATAAAATGTACATATCCCACTAGAATGTTTTCAGTTTGTCAGCATATTAATGCAGCTTGTCTACTAAATCTATTCAACCCTTCTAATCAATATAAGAGAAAAATGCTTTACTCTCATGGAGAGGACCAAGATGAGACTAACTTATTTACTCAAATGTAGATATTATACACATTTGATTAAAAAGTAGTTGGGGGAGGAAATTCAAAAGAGAGCAGTCATATTTGTACTGGACCTGCCTATGTGCACTGTTAATTCAGAGTCTTCAATGAAAACCTGATATTTGAATTACCTCATAATTAGCCTGTCTTGGTAGACTGGAAAACTAAATACAAAAAGGCATAAGCAAAAGGAAGACAGATACATATATCCAGCAGGTACATACATACTATAAAGGATTACATATGGCAAAGAGGAAGCAAAATATTAACCAGGCAATGACAAATCAACTCCAAGTTTGACATTGTTTTAACATGCCACTCTGCATGCATTCTAAAGTCCCTTAATCAGATAAATTCAACATTTACAGGATGCAAAAAAGAAGAGAAAGATGAAGGCAAAAAAAACCTCTCTGGTTGGACAAAAACTATAGCACATGACTCATAGCTGAGCATCCTGGAAACCCACTTCCTATTATCTTAGAGTCAGTTGTGACAAGCATATTTGCTGGTGTCTCTGACTCAAGAGAGGAAATCATAATGTGGAATCAAGGCTGAACAATCAGAATGTGAGGGAGGAGACGGGAAAGTATAAAACGCCAAGATAAAAGTCCCTGCACTCTGGGATCCTTTAAAGTAAAGGGATTGTCAACTTGTAAGTGGAACTCAGCAATCTACCAAGAACTGAAGACCATGTGACCATGCCATCATGACAGCCCTAATGCACTGAGGGAAGATTAAACTACAGTTATTTTACGAAGGCAAATAAGTGCACCATAGAGAATTTTATAAAAAGCAGTCATTTTTTGTTTTTTATTTTACATATAAAAGGACTGTTGGATTATTTATTCACTTGTGAGCAACCAACCTAAATAAGCTTTTACCACAAGTAATCTGATAATAGTGAATGATGTCTCTGATCTTTACTCATAGAATAATTGTCACTGACCTAATTTACAGTAAGAGAAAATACACTGTTTTTCCCCAATAGACGTTTGATCTGATTTATGCTATTTGCCCAAGCCCATTGACCAGCTGTGTATGCAGCCAGTACTATTGAACACAACACT
>NW_011888961.1:2682022-2684975 GCF_000151845.1 Pteropus vampyrus
TAAAATGTACATATCCCACTAGAATGTTTTCAGTTTGTCAGCATATTAATGCAGCTTGTCTACTAAATCTATTCAACCCTTCTAATCAATATAAGAGAAAAATGCTTTACTCTCATGGAGAGGACCAAGATGAGACTAACTTATTTACTCAAATGTAGATATTATACACATTTGATTAAAAAGTAGTTGGGGGAGGAAATTCAAAAGAGAGCAGTCATATTTGTACTGGACCTGCCTATGTGCACTGTTAATTCAGAGTCTTCAATGAAAACCTGATATTTGAATTACCTCATAATTAGCCTGTCTTGGTAGACTGGAAAACTAAATACAAAAAGGCATAAGCAAAAGGAAGACAGATACATATATCCAGCAGGTACATACATACTATAAAGGATTACATATGGCAAAGAGGAAGCAAAATATTAACCAGGCAATGACAAATCAACTCCAAGTTTGACATTGTTTTAACATGCCACTCTGCATGCATTCTAAAGTCCCTTAATCAGATAAATTCAACATTTACAGGATGCAAAAAAGAAGAGAAAGATGAAGGCAAAAAAAACCTCTCTGGTTGGACAAAAACTATAGCACATGACTCATAGCTGAGCATCCTGGAAACCCACTTCCTATTATCTTAGAGTCAGTTGTGACAAGCATATTTGCTGGTGTCTCTGACTCAAGAGAGGAAATCATAATGTGGAATCAAGGCTGAACAATCAGAATGTGAGGGAGGAGACGGGAAAGTATAAAACGCCAAGATAAAAGTCCCTGCACTCTGGGATCCTTTAAAGTAAAGGGATTGTCAACTTGTAAGTGGAACTCAGCAATCTACCAAGAACTGAAGACCATGTGACCATGCCATCATGACAGCCCTAATGCACTGAGGGAAGATTAAACTACAGTTATTTTACGAAGGCAAATAAGTGCACCATAGAGAATTTTATAAAAAGCAGTCATTTTTTGTTTTTTATTTTACATATAAAAGGACTGTTGGATTATTTATTCACTTGTGAGCAACCAACCTAAATAAGCTTTTACCACAAGTAATCTGATAATAGTGAATGATGTCTCTGATCTTTACTCATAGAATAATTGTCACTGACCTAATTTACAGTAAGAGAAAATACACTGTTTTTCCCCAATAGACGTTTGATCTGATTTATGCTATTTGCCCAAGCCCATTGACCAGCTGTGTATGCAGCCAGTACTATTGAACACAACACTCCTAAAACATGGTTGAAATTTAGTCATTTTCTTCTCAACCAGGCTATAGAAAGAAAACATAGCAAAAATAGGAATTGAGTAGACTGGACTTAGGATGCATGTAACTCCTAAGGCAAGTCAGAGTTAATTAAGTCCCTCTGAACAAGGCAACAGTTCCACTTTTAAATATTTTTTCTTGGTTCAGTTCTCAAGATGTTTGGAAAGTGACACAAAGATAAAACTAATGAATTCTAATTTTTGGTTTCAAAACCTAATTTTCCATTATAGAATTCAATACTTTAATGTCTTCTTATAATACTATTTCAGTTTAAAATGCTCAGCATTACTCCGTCAATAATTCCCAGTAATTTTAGAGTCAGATCATTTTTATTTAATCTCACATCCACCAACTATTTGTCAAAACTCACATTTCCCTTCAATTCATTCCTTCATTTAACAAATATTTACTGAGCATCTGCTCTGTTAGGTACTTGGTTGGAATCCACGGAGTCAACGGGGCACATAATATATATAGTCTATGCCTATTGGGCTTAGTTTATTTGGAGAATGAGACAATTAAATACCACCTGGTTTCTCAGTAGGTCTTTGAGATGGACACTCTAGGAATGTCAAAAAAAATGTCTGGACTTATGATTTCATGTGATAAATAACTGTTAAGTGTGAACATGTTATACATTTGAAGTATAAATACATTCTTGAATTTTTACAGTACATTAACTTACCTATCAAACTATCAGATGTCCAAAGGTTTAAAATCTATTTTCCTTCTCTAATGCTTTCCCCTCCATACAAGTACTATGGTAACATTTTAGAGTTCAATTTTCTTATCTTTTAGGGAAAGAGAAAAAAACACATAAAATAATAATAGTGAGAATAAGATCTTTTTTTAGTATAAAAATTATGAAGAAAAGATTACAACATAGAAATATTTACCCATACTGAGGCTAACCAATTCTGATGTTTGAGGGATCCTAAGGCATTTCCTCTCCTCTATAAAATATGGCTTCTGGGATAAGGCTTTATGCCTAATGAAAAATTTTTCATAAGCATATGAACAAGTATAGAAAAATAATTCAAGTATCACATATATATCCACTTATCAAATAGTGGTTTACTATTCAGTGCAATTAAATACAGAGTATACTCTCTTAGAGAATTAAATACAGAGTATACTCTCTTAGAGAAAAAAATGAGAGTAGAAAATGAACAAGATTCAAGGAATTAGTTTTGCCAAAATGTCGAAGTGCTATACTTTAGTTTTTAAATAACAGTAAAAAAACAAACGAACAAACAAAAAATCTCACTCCGATGGTTATTTGTATGTTTTTACTCTAAGTACCACTTTAATAAAATTTTCAACAGTATGGTTTTTATACTAATTTACCTGAAAACACACACACACACACACACACACACACACACAACTGGATTTACTTATAGATTTTGTCCTCCTCCATCATATTTTATTGGGGAATAAACTCTAAAGAAACTTTAGCTCACAGCAGCAACTGTTCCCTTCAGGTTTGAGCCTCTTAGCTACTCTATGAAATGTTCTATAAATCTGTTTTCTAAAAATGTTAACCACATTTCCACTGCTCATGTCTTCAGTGATCCAAAGATGCTGCTGCTAACATGTATGCTGGCATAGTAGTAGAGAATATGCTGGCATAGTAGTAGAGAATATTCAGCATAAGGGAATGACAAATATTACATTTCTTCTCCAAAAAAA
>NW_011888961.1:2685025-2685443 GCF_000151845.1 Pteropus vampyrus
GTATGCTGGCATAGTAGTAGAGAATATGCTGGCATAGTAGTAGAGAATATTCAGCATAAGGGAATGACAAATATTACATTTCTTCTCCAAAAAAACTAAGCCATAGAAAGATAAGAAAGATATAGCAGTCTTTTTAGGCAAGAAAACTTAAAAGAAAAAAAAATGCTGCCATGTAACACAATCTTAGGATCTATTTAACTTTATTTAAAAATATCACCTTGAGAATCAAAATCAAGGACTTGGGATCTTCATTTGAAAAAGAAGACGGAAGAACCTATTTAAAACAACAATGAGCTTATAGAATGTGAGTCTATTGATTTGTGTAAATTTTAAGTATCTCCAAATTTTATACTCTAAATTTAGAGCTAAATTTTAAGCTCTAAAGTGGAGAAAAAGAACCATACTTAGCCACATGACT
>NW_011888961.1:2685493-2687769 GCF_000151845.1 Pteropus vampyrus
GGCAGAGGTTTAGGCAAATAAGATGCTAAACTAAAGTTGCAGAATTTGTATCGAATGGGCTAAAAAAAAAATAGGAAATTCAGCAACTATCGACCAAAAAGTAACAACAGGACAACCGATAGGTTAAAACAAAACAAAAAGGACAAAGCATTTAATCAATGGATATTTATTGAGCACCTGCTATGGTCCCAGCATGGTGCCAGTTACAGAGGATTCAGAAACAGATTCAGCCCAGGCAGTAGAAACCTAGCCACCCAGGATATCTATAAAATAGGACCAATCCTGGCATGTTTTTTTGAAGGTACAGTACTAAGTACCACCATCTCTTAGTTACATTCCTTTAAAGATAACAAAATTCCCAACTTCTCCCCCAATACAACTTTAAAAATGCAAACACTCGTCCATTTATTCACTCATGAAATAAACATTTCTGTATAAACCTAATATTTAAAAAATCTTGAAAAAGAACAAAGAGGACTCAAGCTTCCCGATTTCAAAACTTCTTACAAAGCTACAATCAGCAAGACCATATGGTGATACTGGCACAAAGATAAACACATAAATCAATGGAATAGAATTTAGAGTTCAGAAATCAATCTATATGTTTATAGTCAATAAACATATTGACTTTGACAGGATGCCAAGACAATTCAGTGGAGGAAATATTAGTCTTTTCAAAAATAGATGCCGGGACTACTAGATATCTGCAAAAAGAAAAATGAAGCCAGACCCTTCAACATATATCCCTCACGACATATATAAAAACTAACTCAAAATGTATCAGATGTACGAGCTAACACTATCAAATCCTTAGAAGGAACTAGAAGCAGAAATCTCAGTGCCCATGGATTAGGCAATGATTTCTTGGATGTGATACCAAAAGCACAAATGACAAAAGAAAAAAATAGATAAATTGGACTTTATGAGAACTAAAAACTTTGGGCTTCAAAGGAGACCATAAAGTGAAAAGACAAACTGAAGAATGAGAGAGTTTATTTAAAAATCATATATCTGATAAAGGACTCTGAAATATATAAAGAATATATAAAGAAAGCTTACAATTCAACAATAAAAAGACTAATAACCTAATTTTTAAAAAGGAAGAATAATTTGAATTGACATTTCTCCAAAGATGTACAAATAATCAATAGGCACATGAAAAAATATTCGACCTCATTAGTCACTAGGGAATGGCTAGTCAAAACCCACAGTGAGATACACTTCACACGCACTAGGATGGCTATCATAAAAAAGACAGAAAATAGTAAGTATTGGTAAAAACGTAGAGGAATTAAAAGCCTTATTTATACATTGCTTGTGGGATTTTAAAATGATGCCGATACCTTGTAAAACAATTTAGAAGTTCCTGAAAAGATTACACATAGAGTCACCATATGATCCAGCAATTCCACTGCTAGTTAGATAACCATGAGAAATGAAAACATATGTCTACATAAAAATTGTACATCAATGTTTATGGTAGCATTATTCATAACAGCCAAAAAGTGATAACAAACCAGTTGTCCTTCGACTAATGAATGGATAAACAAAATGCGGTATATCCAAACGATGAAATATTAGTCAGCCATAAAAAGAATGAAGTACTGACATATGCTGCATGGGTGAACCTTGTAAACATTATTCTAAGTGAAAGAAACCAAACATGAAAGGCCACATATTGTATAATTCCATTTATATGAAATGTCCCAAATAAGCAAGTCCATAGACAGAGAAAATAAATTTGTGGTTGTCAGGGGTTCAGGAGAAGGGAGATTGGGGAGTGGCTACCAAAGGGAAAGGACTTGTTTATGATGAAAATGTTTAAAATTAAATTATGGGCGTGGTTGCCCAACTTTGTGCACATAGTTGTGCAACCACCACCATAATTTAACATTTTAAAAGGAGGAATTTTTTAGTATGTGAATTACATCTAAATAAAACTGTTTGAAAAAAAACCTACTCTGAGTCAAGTATTTTTCTAAGGGCTTGATATGAAAACATGATTATGTATTATCTATAAATACCTCAACAGCAACACTTACTTTGTGATATTACTGCATAAATCATGGACAACATCTTATATATCTTAATAATTTTCCTGAAAAATCTATAGTATTCTATATGGCAGCTTTTATTTTTTTTATTTTATTATTTTTTTTTTAGGTGAGGCAACCCTTGGTTGACCTCACAGATTGCAAGGACCTTGTCAGTTTACAATCCCTTATTTTTTTATTTTTTACTCCTACAGCACCTGGTCTTCCTAGGTGGTCTCCCAT
>NW_011888961.1:2687819-2690629 GCF_000151845.1 Pteropus vampyrus
TAAATTTTAAGTATCTCCAAATTTTATACTCTAAATTTAGAGCTAAATTTTAAGCTCTAAAGTGGAGAAAAAGAACCATACTTAGCCACATGACTCAAATAACTTTTTTCTGACCAAGTTACATAGTGAAGCCATGAAGCAAACCTTAACCTTATCTTACCTAAAAACCAGCGATGCATGAATACTTAATGTTTAAATCTTTGAGTCTTTCCTTGACGACCAATAGCAGGCATCCTTCCCAAACTGTAGTTAAGCAATGAACTCAAGCTCAATTGTGTCTATAACCATGACACCTATACCATCAACTGAAAAGTAAAAACCCCAAACTGTTTTTTCTGCAATAAACCACCTACCCCGCACTATGTATACAGGTGCTCCCATCTCAACTAAATCTGAAATAACACAACTTAAAATTTGTAGATTCTCATGATTTCAAATGGCCAGACCAGATAAAAATTAGGGCACTGCTTTGCTTACTCTTTAAAAATATTAAAATCTATGCAGAGAGTGAACACAGAACTATGATATTCAATTAGACATTGTGGTTAACACAATACTTGCACTTCCCTTTTCTTTAGTCAATAGGTAAATCTATAGCTTTATATAGAAATTATAATTAGAAATAATGAGAGCAATTTCTTGACTTACTCTACCTTTAAATTATGTGAGGCTTATTCTTTGAAACTACTAATGATTATCCTATCCAAGTGAGAACTTGAGAAACCTATCCCATAAGTGACATCTTTACACATGAAAAAAAATTGTGTAGATACAAGTTCCTATAGACATCACTTTATAATCACTTTAGCCAAAAAGACATTGTAAAAGTAAAATTATGCATTTTATTCACTCATTCCATCAGCTGAGAATCGCTCTATTGTACAAATACAGTATTGTACAAAAAAATCACAAAATGTTACAAAATAAAAAAGTACAAACTGCATTACTTAATAAATATATGACTAAAAGTAGTTAAAGTGGAAATGAGAGATTTTAGGTTGGGAACACTGTTTGACCCAGCAAACCATACAAGCTCTGTTTACAAACATTTTTATTTGTACATAATACAGGGCGATCCTATTTCATCTTTTGAATTTAAAAGGAATAGAATATTGACAGTATTCTCCCGCTATAAAATAACTGCCAAGGTTGGTCTGAGGCATCAATCCTATTAGTTTTCAAATCTTAGTTGAATCCAAGAAATTATTATATAAAGCAGGAGGCTTATCACAAAGCTTGATACCATGTTAAAATTCTTTTATAACAAAATGACAAATATAAATAAAAACAACTGAGAGCACCAAACTACTCTTAACATCAACCAGAGTATAGAATAATCACTCTGCCATCAGCAAATATCAGGCTTTCATTCAAGTAAGAGCTGGTACTACCCCTTAAAAAAAAACAAAACAAAACTCTTCCCACAATCTTCTCTTAAGAATTTCTCTTTAAAAGGTTGACCATTTCTAAAAAAAAAATAATGATTTCCAAAACAACAAATCTGTTTCATCAAAATGGAATGGGCCAATCATCTGGTAACATGAATGCATCAATGTTCATTTGAAATAATTATCTAACTGTAAAATTCAACAACATAAAATAACTTCTAAATCACAAACTCTGTTCAAAATAATAAACTTCATATATAAAGCACTTCTCTGGGTTTATGCCGGAAAGCTGTTTGTCAAAATGGAACACGTCATACATGAAGTTACACCAATTTTTTAAATGTTGTGCAAAAATACATTTTTATAGAAAATAGATTACCAGGAATGAACAAATTTTCACTGTGAGAAATCAGCTTGCAAATTAAGTAGTGCTAATTTTATACAGCAAATTATAAATAGCAGTAGGATCACCCAAAGCTATCATGAAACATCATTTAGGTGCCCAGCAACCTTCAGCTCTGAGAAAACATTCGGGGGGGAAAAAAAAAAAGATTAAGGCAATACACCTACAGTAAATCTACCAGGAAGTTTAAAAGTGCTATTACCCTGATTAGAGTTCATATAATTCTCCAAACACAAATTACGTATGCACTTTTCCCAGGGTGTAGGTTTTCAGACACTTCAGGAGCATGCATTTTGTTCAATATACATTTTGGAGAGGGATATGGCCATGGATTTGGCAAGTTCTTCATCGCGTTTTCTTTGCACTTGAGTCTGTTTGCACCAATTGTCATACTCTGGATTAGGATAGCAGTGATCAAACACCGCATCATAATGTCCATTACTGAGCCAACTGAGCCAAATACTAGGCCTTAAGGAATCCTCAGGGCCCAAGTAGTGAATCATGGTAGACACCGTGGGGCTCTCCAACCTCCCTCCAGTAGTTAAGTGTATATTCACATTCAGCATCTGCCCCATGGCCAGCAATTCCGGGTACCCGGCCCATGCCCCGTCCTGAGCAGCAGCGATGATAAACTCCCCCACGTCGCCCTCTATCAGGGGGCTGAAGTGGTCGAGATGATCAGCGATGTAGTGCACCGTCTGTTCCCGCAGCTCCCGGTGCAGGCTCTGGTCCCCGTACACCGTCTTGCTCACCGCTCGGTAGAGGCAGTTGCCGTCGGGAATGATGTGAAACCGGTACTTATTTCTCTGTCGCAGGTACTTGTCCTGCCGCTCCACCTCGGCCAGATACAGGGCTAGTTTCTCGTCTCTGGTGTCCGACCTGGAGACGACTGCAGCCTCGGCAGCGCCGCTCTGCGGGACCTCACCGCTCCGGGCCGCGAGTGTCTCGGCCTCCGGGCCAGGCCGCCGCGCCTCGTCCGCGCCCGGAGGGTCGCTGCGGTCGCCGGCCCTCTCCCAGCC
>NW_011888961.1:2690679-2695179 GCF_000151845.1 Pteropus vampyrus
CTGAAAAATCTATAGTATTCTATATGGCAGCTTTTATTTTTTTTATTTTATTATTTTTTTTTAGGTGAGGCAACCCTTGGTTGACCTCACAGATTGCAAGGACCTTGTCAGTTTACAATCCCTTATTTTTTTATTTTTTACTCCTATAGCACCTGGTCTTCCTAGGTGGTCTCCCATCCAAGTACTAACCAGGCCCAGCCCTGCTTAGCTTCCGAGATCAGACGGGATCAGGCTTGTTCGGTAGCATGGCCATAGACCAAATGGCAGTTTTTAAATGTAATTATTAAAGTATGAAGCTTTCTGAAACCAAATTATTCATGCTAGGGCGAAAGGGATATTTGAAGACCTGGGTATAGGAAATGCTGCTAAATTTGTTTTTTTCTTAAACTTTTTTCCTAATCATCATGATATAAAAAATAATTTTACATTCTGTTCTACAAACATTTATTGAGCACTAACATGCCCAAAGCACATGGGACTATGTCCTAGCTTAACCATACACAGAACCGACCAAATTTAAATATGTAACATGCATAGAAAAAGGATTGTGAAAAGTGCCTGAGACATAGCAGGCTCTCGATATGTATTTTCTGAATGTTATCAAGTAAATATGGAATATATGCAATAAAGGCAAGAATCTTGAGAAGTATTGTATAGGTCGATATATATTTATTCTATTAAACTGACAATTTTAAGTGAACTAACTGAATAAATAAATGGCACCAAGTCATGCAAATGACTCAACAATCTTTCTTCAGCACATTTACCACTGCTGACATGTCACTGGCTGGAAATGAAATTTCCAGGCAGAAGTGAAAGCTCCTCTTAATTATTTAAACCTTATAGCTCTTTGGAAATTATATTTATTAGTATCATTGAAAATCCTGTTACCTAAGTGTCTCTTAACTCCAGGAAGTCTAAATCAATTTATGATAACTAAGTTAGTAATCAGTAGGGGTTTTTTTGCTTTTTGTAGTTAAAAAAATAATAATACTAATAAGCCAAAGAATGGAGAAAAGGCTGGCAAGTATGTGTAATCATTGACTCCTAAGTTTACACTTAGAAGATGTACAGATCCTTTTGATAATTAGCAAAACAGTTCCCCTGGTGATCAGCAATCCTGTTCAAGTCCCTGCTCATGCAGTGGCATTTCTCATTTTGTGGATTCCATAGACTATTGAGAAAGAAAGGGAGGAAGGAAAGTCAGAGCTGTTATTCATGGGAAGATTCAGGTGACATAACTTGAACAGAATAATAAGTTCCCATACACAGCTTTGAATTGTTCCAGCATGAAGGGCAGGAGCCCGAAAATCTCAGGTGCTCCTGAATTCTATTCATTAGATTTGATATTATATTAGAAAAGGAATGAGTAGACTAGAAACATTTTGTTCTGTGCTCTGTTGCCTGCTTCCGATTGCCTTAACTGATATAATGATCAAATCTATTAATGATAACGAGGCCTGCTCTTGCAATGGAGAAATAGAAATATAGCCAATGGCTCCTGATGTAGTTTGAATGCTTGTGTCCCCCCCGAAAAATTTTATATGTTGAAATCTAACCTGCAAAGATTATAGTATCATAAGGTGGGGGCTTTGGGAAGTGCTTGTATCACAAATGTGGTGTCCTCATGAATGGGATTAGTGCCTTATAAAAGACCTCCAGAGGTCCTTCACCCCTCCTGCCATGTGAAGACACAAAGAGATGTCTGCAAACAGGAAGAGGGCTTTCACCAGACGCGACTATACTGTCGCCTCGATCTTGGACTTCCAGCCTCCAGAACTGTGAGAAATACATTTCTGTTGTTTATAAGCCACCCAGCCTGTGTTATTTTGTTATAGCAGCCATAATGGACTAAGACAGGCCCTGTTAATAAAGAGCTTAATATAAAGTGGGAAAAACAACACACACACACACACACACACACACACACACACACACACACACACACACACAGAGGCATTAAATAAGAATGCAGTAAATGCAGTAATCTGTTGCCAAGGGCGGTTCTAACATAGTTGTCTGATTGTATGTCACACACACACACACACACACACACACACACACACACACACACGCACAGAGGCATTAAATAAGAATGCAGTAAATGCAGTAATCTGTTGCCAAGGGCGGTTCTAACATAGTTGTCTGATTGTATGTCAGCATTTTAAATATCCATGATCTTCAAACATTGACACAGTAGTTAAATATCTATGAATAAGTGAACATAACAACATGGCTTACCCTTCCTAGAGACCAAGGGGGAACGAGGAGGCACCTTCACTCTACTCTTCTTCTACATGGGTAGAAGGCCAGGCTGAGAGACACACCCTTAATGACTGAAAGGTCACTTGTAAAAATGTCCAACCATTGTATCACTATTTTGCCAAGACTTAAGAAAAGGAACAGTTGGAGGATAGATATTAAGTTACTTGAAAATCACTTTTTATTTTTTATATGTGTGTTGTAAAATAGTAAAGCGATGCAAACATGTAAAAATAAAAGTGAAATTTTCTTTCGCCCCAGCTCCTCTATCTCACTCCAGAGGTAAGTAAGCAGTGTTAACAATTTATTCTATATATTTCTAGAACTAGCATATACAGATTACATATTTCCTATATATGTGCCTATAAATTTTTTTCATGGGATTGTATTATGCATATTTTCTTGGTAATATGCTTTTTTCTATACTGAGCATTTTTCATGTCACAGTATATAGCTTTACCTCATTCTTTTAATGTCTACAAAGAAATTCCAAAGTATGAATGTGCGACATTTCCATGACATTTAAATTGTTTTAACTTTGTCCTAGAAGAGCGATGTTGCAGAGAGCATTATATACACATATAAGCACCTTTATATGAGGGTTCCTAGGACAATTTCTTCTAAATACGTTAGAAGGTAATTCATGAGAAGCCTTACCAACCTGAGGTTTCGAATGCCAGTGAATCTGATTTGTTTTGGAAATATATTATTTACAAAATATATTTAATGTCATTTAAATTGTTTCCTAACTCCTACCCATTCTTCTATCATACTCATGAAAAGCTAGGATCTCTGATAGTTAGTGTATGAGACTTACAATTTGCTAATAATACGCTAGTATTGGGAGCTCTGGATTCTACTCTCGACTTCAAAACTAAATGATTGACTTTGAACAAATCTTTACATCTCCCTGGACTTTAATTATTTCATCTATACAACGAGGGTTTAATGATCTCTATGATTCCTTTCAACTTTAAAATTACATAACTTTTTGCCATAGAAAATGATATGAAAATAGCCTTAAAAAGCTTACCGTATAAATGAGATAACTAAATCATGTAATATGCTAGTCTTCTCCCAAAATGTAATTTCTTAGGATATTTCAATACAAATACCTGTATAAGAATACCTGGACCTAGCTCAGAGAGTGAGCGGCAAATACATAACAGAATTGGAGGCCTCAAGAGAGGCCTCTTCTACACACGCAGCGACAATTCCAGAAAAAGATAAGATGGTTAGCTGAGAGTAAGTTTCTCAGGTGAAACAGAATATCACGTAGAGAGAAAAACAGAGTCTGAGATTGAAGAAAATTATGCAAAGAGGTTAAGTGAGAGATTAACAACATTGTCAATGTCACAACTTTGTTAAGAGTGGACCCTATTTAAAATCATGGCTGCCGAAAAAGTTAGTTAACACATAATTTTACTCAATGTGAATGAAACACAGCACGCAACGTTTTAAGAATTACTGACTGTATAGTAACTCAGCTTGGGGTTCATTCTCCCAGGCTCCCATGAAAAGAGGTCCAGGATTTGACATAGGCTCCAGCCATCAAACACACCCACAGGCCCAGGACTTAATTTGGAAGGGAGTAACGGGAACAAGCAGGCACACACTGGAAGCCATCTTTTGCCAGGGGCCCCAGCACCGTTCGTAGAGACCTTGGTGTCCATGTGAGCGCTGGCAGGGGGCTCGATCTCTTCCCTGGAGCAGCTCTGGATATAGTGTGGGTTAATTATTCCAGTTTAACTCTGACTCTCCTGGGGGATTCTGCAACCCTCCTAAGATTATTTTATGTATCGAAGGCCGCTTGGATTAAATGCTGTCGTTTGCACTATAGATAGAGTCTCTTTGGTCTAGTATAGTTTTACTAAGAAAATAAGAGGTTAATTTTGTCCTAAAGGACAGAAGTCTGGTCTGAGATCATGAACACCCTATTTTGGACATGAAACCCAGCTGAAGCTAGAGAGTAAGAAGCTGTGCAGTGGGAAAATGCAGAAGCTGAGTAGCAAGACAAGACTCACCAATATAAGACTTTGAAACCTAAGCGTAGATATGTGTTTGTGATTTGGAGAGCAAAAAATAGTCATTAGAGGTTTTCTTAAATGTGAAGTGATTAGAGCTGCTTTTAGCAGCAAAGATATGCACGTTTTCACAATTAAATTTAAATACTTAACTTCAGTGGTTTCAATATTATCGTTTCATTAGAATTCCAGAAGGATACAGCTAGAAGGAAAC
>NW_011888961.1:2695229-2697980 GCF_000151845.1 Pteropus vampyrus
CCCTGCTAAACCGAAACCAACTTTTCTGCACCCTTAACCCTTGTCGATAGCAAATGCACAACTTGGTTGAAAGGAAGCCTTTCAAACAGCCTTCTGAAATACCAAATGCCTAACGAACTCAGGCCTTTTGAAAATAGGTGCGGCTGTAACCATGTCAAGCGAAATAGGGTCGTGCTGCATTCCCGATGGAATATTGAAAACACTTCTACCCAACTGGGTTAGTTGTACCTTACTCGTAAAGGAAAGGCAGAGAGTAATATGATCAATGATGCACTGACAATATAGGAGCGGTCAGCTTTTGCTATACTATGAACTTTGATCAAATGCTAAATTAACAGGCCCTAAAATTCAAAATCAACCTAAAAGCTATCCTCCGTTTTAGAGACGGGGAAATAGCTGTAGGTTATAGTATATGCCTTTCTCCACCCTTCTGCTGGAATGTAAATTCTATGAATGAAAAGCCCTTGCCTTGTTCACTATTATAGTTACACCCCCTAACATGGGTGTCTGGTAAATAGTTGGAGCTAATTTATAGTTACTGAATGAACGAATGAATGAATGAGAAACGAGTTCTCAAGGTTTCTCAGAAAGTTCATGGAGAAGCCAGAATTAGGATCCAGGTCTCCTGACCTTACTTACCCAGGGCTTTGAATTTGCCATGGGAGGTGTGGCTGGCAGGATCCCAGCAGCAGCCCTTTGCTCAGGCCACTCCAACCTATTAGGTAAATCAACACAAGAGAAGCTAAAACCACTGTCTATCCACCTTTTCAACTTCTGGAACTATCCTATTGGGAGCTTGTTGCCGTGAAGGCTAACTAGATGTGGGATTCACTTGGATTTCATCGCTACTTTTCTGGGTATCTGTTATTTTATGTATTAAGCACTTACAGGAACTTGACTCTTAGCCTTGCCATACATGATGTTCTGAATAGAAGACAACAATTAAACAATCTTTACTGAGTTCCTATTGCGTGCCTAACAGAGCTAGCATAACAGGAGCCTAGAGGGAGAGAAGGAAGCTGTTAAAATTTAAATCCTAAAGCAAGAATGTGTTTTAACAGGTTGAGGTCCACACAGGAAAAAAAAAAAAAAAAAATTAGGTACACAAAGGATAGGCTGACAGAGCAAATTAGAAACACGGATACAAACAAAAATGTGAAGATTCAAAACTTTAACATATATAAATGTACCTTTTTTTCTACCTTTCACTTTGTGTGAAAGTGTGGACTATGCAAGACTGTATTTTCGCTATGAGAATCAGTGTCCACTCTATATCTCAATCTGGGAAGTCTTCCTGGAGGAAATGATAATTCAGGAAACTCAAAGCAGGATGTCACCAACCTAGGATATGGGCATTGTGCTTTGCCCTTGGGATCCAAGAGAAAGCAAGGCTTTTCGAGCGATAGCAAAGAGATTAGGATGGGAAAGGGAAAGAGGCAAATCCGATTCCTTGATACTCGATCTGAAAAGAATTACTAATTATATTCTAGAAAAATCATCTTTTCAGTATATTTTGGTGGTGTGCAGAAAATTGGCAGAGGTTTAGGCAAATAAGATGCTAAACTAAAGTTGCAGAATTTGTATCGAATGGGCTAAAAAAAAAATAGGAAATTCAGCAACTATCGACCAAAAAGTAACAACAGGACAACCGATAGGTTAAAACAAAACAAAAAGGACAAAGCATTTAATCAATGGATATTTATTGAGCACCTGCTATGGTCCCAGCATGGTGCCAGTTACAGAGGATTCAGAAACAGATTCAGCCCAGGCAGTAGAAACCTAGCCACCCAGGATATCTATAAAATAGGACCAATCCTGGCATGTTTTTTTGAAGGTACAGTACTAAGTACCACCATCTCTTAGTTACATTCCTTTAAAGATAACAAAATTCCCAACTTCTCCCCCAATACAACTTTAAAAATGCAAACACTCGTCCATTTATTCACTCATGAAATAAACATTTCTGTATAAACCTAATATTTAAAAAATCTTGAAAAAGAACAAAGAGGACTCAAGCTTCCCGATTTCAAAACTTCTTACAAAGCTACAATCAGCAAGACCATATGGTGATACTGGCACAAAGATAAACACATAAATCAATGGAATAGAATTTAGAGTTCAGAAATCAATCTATATGTTTATAGTCAATAAACATATTGACTTTGACAGGATGCCAAGACAATTCAGTGGAGGAAATATTAGTCTTTTCAAAAATAGATGCCGGGACTACTAGATATCTGCAAAAAGAAAAATGAAGCCAGACCCTTCAACATATATCCCTCACGACATATATAAAAACTAACTCAAAATGTATCAGATGTACGAGCTAACACTATCAAATCCTTAGAAGGAACTAGAAGCAGAAATCTCAGTGCCCATGGATTAGGCAATGATTTCTTGGATGTGATACCAAAAGCACAAATGACAAAAGAAAAAAATAGATAAATTGGACTTTATGAGAACTAAAAACTTTGGGCTTCAAAGGAGACCATAAAGTGAAAAGACAAACTGAAGAATGAGAGAGTTTATTTAAAAATCATATATCTGATAAAGGACTCTGAAATATATAAAGAATATATAAAGAAAGCTTACAATTCAACAATAAAAAGACTAATAACCTAATTTTTAAAAAGGAAGAATAATTTGAATTGACATTTCTCCAAAGATGTACAAATAATCAATAGGCACATGAAAAAATATTCGACCTCATTAGTCACTAGGGAATGGCTAGTCAAAACCCACAGTGAGATA
>NW_011888961.1:2705990-2710825 GCF_000151845.1 Pteropus vampyrus
CTCCTAAGATTATTTTATGTATCGAAGGCCGCTTGGATTAAATGCTGTCGTTTGCACTATAGATAGAGTCTCTTTGGTCTAGTATAGTTTTACTAAGAAAATAAGAGGTTAATTTTGTCCTAAAGGACAGAAGTCTGGTCTGAGATCATGAACACCCTATTTTGGACATGAAACCCAGCTGAAGCTAGAGAGTAAGAAGCTGTGCAGTGGAAAAATGCAGAAGCCGAGTAGCAAGACAAGACTCACCAATATAAGACTTTGAAACCTAAGCGTAGATATGTGTTTGTGATTTGGAGAGCAAAAAATAGTCCTTAGAGGTTTTCTTAAATGTGAAGTGATTAGAGCTGCTTTTAGCAGCAAAGATATGCACGTTTTCACAATTAAATTTAAATACTTAACTTCAGTGGTTTCAATATTATCGTTTCATTAGAATTCCAGAAGGATACAGCTAGAAGGAAACTCAAAAGAAATAGTAATCTTTGGGGAATAAAGAGAAAATTGGGAAGAAAAGCGATAGGGAGAAAATAAGGATTTCTAGAAGGTCCAATATAGGCAACTGTGTTGTAGAATCGGAATCATGACCAAGCTGATTATTTGGCTGCATTAATAATTAATACGTAGCATCACATGATCATTTCAGCTGTATAACTGTTGCTCATAATATTACTAAGGTGCCTAGGTTAAGCATCCCACAGTCTGGTTTAGTGATATTCATACTGTCCATGCATGACAACTGTCACTGTGGATGGGAAAAATGGAGAGGATGTAGGAGAACATACATTTCGTAGGTGAAATTTAATCCATTTGTTCTCAATCATCTACCTATCCAGCTAGCTATCTATTATGGCATATATAACTTTCACAAGTGTTACGCTCCCAGGTATATACTGAAATTTGGGGGTGGGGGGGGAAGATGTAAAGAAGTAAGACATGGAAATAACCTTTTTGTCTCTGCAGCTATTAATGATGCACCTATAGCTGCTTCTCATAGGTGAGGCAAGATATGGGTCATGATTATTTCCCTTTCATTTATGAAAGGAAACTTGAATGAATTTAAAAACATCAATAATTTGAATTCACTCTACTTCATATTTTTAAAAAAATAATTTCTAAACCAAAGAAATGTAATATTACTAATAGCTGATTGTAATACATCAGTGTATATCATTTGCCAGTTGAGAACTGCTTTGCACTCCACTCACTCTGAAAAATCATAATGATTCACCCAGGAAAATGCACAACAAACATAGAGGAAGAAGATTTGAGAAAAGAAATGCATGACAACTTCAAAAAATATAGCATAAAGATTAATAGTATATTGATTATCTATGGCTGTGTAACAAATGACCCCAAAACACGTTTTAAAACAACAGTATGCATTTATTGTCTATTACAATATGTAGAGGTCATATATTCAGAAATAGCTTGGCTTGGTGGTTCATGAAGTCAACGTCAAAGGTTGGTGGGGGCTCCTGTCATCTGAAGACTTGACTGGGGATAAAGGAGCTGTTTCCGAGTGGGCTCACTCACGTGAGTGGTAAATTATTGCTGGTCATTGGCAAAAACTGCTTCTGTATGTCTTCATAGCACGGTGGCTTATGTTCCCCAGAGCAAAAGATCCAAAAAGAAACAAAGCAAAAATTTCAGTGGCCTTTATAACCTAGACTTGATGTCACACACCATTACCACCACCATAATCTGTGGATCACATGGGTCAGTTCTGACTCAATGTGACAGTAGAACACACGAGAAAGTGAATAGCATGCGGTGAGGATTACTATGAGTCATCTTGGATACTACATACTATAAAAATAAGGGAAATATGATTAGGAAGGGAACAGTACTTCTCCTTTAGGTAAGGAGAGATGAAAGATAACTTAAGACTGGTATATTGAGACTGTTAAGAAGAGTACAGAAATAACCATAAAGAAAAGGTCTCAGAAACCTAAGACCAAGATCTGGATAGAAAAGAAAAGATGACAGCCCCAAGTAGAGCCTAGCTCCTTGGAATATAGTTTAGGAAAGTGGACTGTGGAAGAGAAATAGCTGAACAGCTGGCAATGTAGGATTTGTACTAGGCTCTTGCTCAACGCTTAGACCCCAAAGGGATCCTTCAAATTTCCTAGAGATGCTTCCTTTAGGTCATTAAACTCATATCATCAAAATAAAAGGGAATGTAGGGACTCACGGAAGATACTATTTAATAGTAAAACTCGTGAACTAGTAAAAGTAGTAAACTAGTAAACCTTGTGCATTAGTAAAAATGATGAACACATTTTCATGGATGTGGCACAGAATAAAAAACACTACTAGATTGGTACCACATGACTGTTCCTTATACCAGGTTTGCATTGTTATCTAGCTAAGCCCTCTGTAAACAAGAATGCTATGAACACTGTCAGGATCACCATTGTGTGAAGACAGGGAGAGGAGAAACTAATTCCTGTTGAGCACTTAATTTGTACCACATACTAGGCTAGGTGTTTTGTACGCATCAGTCATTTAATACAATTTTCCGTATTTCACAAAGGTAAAACTGAGACTCAGAGTAGTTAAAGGTGTCAAGATCTGTTCATTTTCCTCAATATCCATTTCCCTTATCCCTTTTAATGCTAGAACCTCCATAATTTTTAGCTGGGTACATGGCTGGCCAACTAGAGACTACCATTCTCAGCCTCCCTTGCCGTTAGGTATGGCCAAGTGATTCAACAATAATCAATGGAATGTGACTAGAACTGATGTGTGCAAACTTGTAGATCGTGCCTTTTAAAGGAGTAACTCCCACTGCCCTATATTCTCCCCATTCTCCGCAGGCAGGAATAGAAGATGTGGTGTTGAGTCAGCTTCCACAATGCAGATAAGACCACACTTTTTGGCATAGCAAAACCCAAGTCCTACCAGCTTGGACTTTTAAGTGAGAGAGAAATAAAGTAATGTATTTGATTTAAGCCATCATTATTTTGACCTCTGTTAAAACAGTGAAACCAGTATTCTATCTAATACATTAACTTGTCCGAGATCATCCAGCAGCAAGTGGGAGACCTCAGATACCTTCACTTTCCAACTTCTCTTATACCATCTCCTGCCAAAAACTTTGACAAGGAAGATGTCCTTATTAAAGGAGAATGTTATTTTCGCCATTAATGGTCTTGTGTATTCTAAGAGTTCAACCAATATCTGAAAATGGAAGTTCATTCTGACAACTTTTATATCCTTATTTAGTGAAGAGCCAAAATTATGGTTCCTCCAAACTTGAACGCAATCTATCTCCATTGTAAAGACTTATGCATCTTAGAAGTTGGGCTCTGCTTATGTTCTGTTTTGGGGTTCTGACTCATTTTCTTTGGAACATACGTCTATTTGAGGGAGGTTAAATTTACATTGTTTTCAAATGCAGTGTTCTCTGAGTACATTTTTCCTGTACCTTATACAGATGCCTACCATCTTGCCATCTTTATATAGCTCTTCCTAGTTATACTAAAAATAGGAACACATACAGCTAACATTAAGCCAATACCTACCGGTATGGTCATAGTGGTTAGTAATAAAATATTTAAATAGTTCCGTATTCCTTGGTAAACATCCAACACCCTATGGCCACCAAGGTCTCCCAGCTGTTCTAACATCTGTGATCCCTCCTTTAGCACCCCTGCATATCCCCAGCTTCTGTGATCTGAGTCTTTTTTGATTAATTAGTACTTGTATCTTATTGGTTCCTAAGTTTTTTAATGTTGCTTCTGAGAGCATATCCAGTCTATGGTTTGCAAAGTAATTTAATGATAACTTCAATAGCTCTTCATTTCAGCAATGCCTTTGAGAAATCTATCAATATAAAGAAGTTAACTTCTTGATAGTTTTATGTCTTCTCAAAAACGGTATGTATACTTCCATAATTTAGGGCGCACATTTGTAACATTTTTCCAAGGCCTCCCCACCAAATCACCACTTACCTCAGTACACACACACGCGCGCACACACACACACACACACACACACACACAATTATTAAGCTTATTAAGCTAACACAAAATTGTATTATGGGAAATAAATTAAACATGATTCAAACTTATTCAAAACTATTCTGCAGTTTAACCACTTTCCCAAATAATTCTATGTTCTCAAAATGAAAAGTATCCTGTTTCTTTATAAATTGTCAAGTTATGTTCTCTAAAGCTGGGCTCCACCCTTTACATAAAACCACCCTTGCACTGGTTATTTATGGAACAAAGCCCTGTTTAAGTAAACCAAATTGTCTCTCCTTTCCACTTTCTGACAATTCTATAACATAATACATATAGCTTTTGTTGTCAGCTACAGTAACTCTTACCTGAAAAATATATTGGAAAGTGTATGATACAAAACATTTAGCATAGTATCTGGCTTGTTATCAGTACAATAAATACTAACAATTATTGTTATTATTATTATTATAACTCTAAATTGCAAGTCTCATCCTGTTACCCTCCTCTGTTTAAGATCCTGTGTGTTCCCACAGTTTAGTGAGCTTGGTGGTGAGGGCCTTGGCTTCTTTTTCAGCCCTCATCTCCCAGCACTCATGATCTGTCTCCCCTTTCTGTTCCAGTCATAGAGAACCACAGTGAGTCCCCTAACTGGACCCCGTGTCCCTAATCTCTAGGTTTTTGCACATACTGCTCCCTTTGCTTGAACACTTCATCTGAGTAACTCTTATTCATCCGTAAGTTCTCAATCTAGATGATGCTTCTTCCATGCAAGTTTGGGTTCCATGCAGCTTGTCTACGCATTCATTGCAGTCTGTGCCTTATTACACTAATGTACCATGTGGTTATTTGCCCACTTCCTGGTTTACAAGCTTT
>NW_011888961.1:2712216-2716730 GCF_000151845.1 Pteropus vampyrus
GAGTAATTCATAAGCACATGAAAAGATTCTCAACACCGTTGGTCTTTAAGGAACTCAAAACCACAGTTAAATAAAACTTCTCACTGTTGAACAGTCTTTAATCAAAATAAACACAAATCTATAGAGACAGAAAGTAGACTAGTGGTTACCTGAATCTGGGAGTTCGGGGGTGAAAGGGAACGAGGAAGTGGAAGTAACTGCTAATGGGTACAAGATTTCCTTTGGGGATGACAAAATGTTCTAAAATGAGATGGTGGTGATGGCTACACAACTCTGTAAATATATTTTTAAATACGTTGACAATGTGCTTAAAAACGGTAAACTTCATGGTATGTGAATTATATCTCAATAAAGCTACTACAAAAAGGAATTACTAGGCATATTATCAACACTCATTTTTCATCCTCTTGCCTTTTTCCTCAAAACGTATCGAATTTCTTTAACTGTCTATATCTCTCAAATAAAATATGTGTCCCTCATACCTGATTAAATTGAGTTGAACATCTATTTTTCTTGTAAAAACCAAATACCTAAATGTCACATTTCTTCTCCTTCCTGGTGGCAGGGATTACCATTTTAAAACTTAGAGTCCAAATGAAGCTATCTCCAGAGAGAAATCTGAGTAATTCTCCAAGTACAGTCAAGTTATTCTTATTATTGTTCCATAAGACTTCCTAATGTACACTGAACTAAATTTGCTTGCACTTCAAAACTTCTGCTGTCACTCTGTAAATCTCCCTAACATAAGGATTTATCATTCATTAAAATAACTTCTGGTTAGACATTTTTGGATTGCTAAATCTATTTTTTTTTTTAAATGTGATCTCTCCTTCCCATTTCAGGCACGCACGATCCTCCTGAGCTAAGCATAGAAAACAAAAGAACAGGAGGATAGGGAAACGCACAATCTCAAAATAGTTGGTGGAAAATAGCAACTTCTCTTTTTCTCTAGAGAGTTTGCTTTTGACTGTGCTTTTTCTTCCTCCTCCTTCCCTCCTCCTCCTCCTCTTCCTCCTCCTCCTCCTTCCTCTTCTCCTTCTTTTTCTTCTTTCTTTTTCTTCAGAGAGAAATTTCCTCTATCACTGGCTCTTCAAGTGAGGTCAGAGCCTCCAAAATACCACACAGAATCATTTATTTGGACACTTCCTCAGAAAAAGATTAACTTGAGGAAGTGTCCGGGTAGTTGCTGATGACTCAGAAAGATAAAAGATGAGTCATTGAGCATTGCTAAAACTGGGAGATATTGGATTTCTTTGAACTTGGAAACCATAAGCATACATTGATTAGTTTAATGGATTCCTTTTGAGTATGATAGTGAAGACATAGGCAGAATGTCCTTAGTATATCAATAAACTCTATCGGTCATTATTTGATACTTGAAGAAAATACTAGACTCAGGAAGCAAGGTTTTTACCACATAGCAGTTTTTGCATTACTGAGAAATCCTCTAGGAAGAAGGGCACTTTCTGTTCGATCTCCGTTTACTCAGTAAGAAACCAAGACCAAATGACCTTTATTAAAAACAAACAAATTAAAAAACAAAAACAAATTAGGAAGGGAGCTCCTAATATATAAAGTTCTTAAATAGTATCTGAAATTAAACAGAGACCTTAAGTTAGTGATCACTGGAGTTTTGCATCCAAGGCCATACTAAGAAAAACCGTAAGAGTGTCAGCATCTGGAGATCATTAGAAAAGACTGCTTAACTCAAGATATAGAAGCGTATCTCTTCATTTGGATGTTTTCACAACTTTAAAATAGTTTATTATGTTCCTCCTCATTTTAGAACATATCTAAGAGCTTTACGTATTTAAGACATTTTAAAATATCTTATGACAGGCAAGTCATAATAAGATTGAGACTAGAGATTTTGACCTATCAAGACGTTGGTGATATTTGCTGAAATTTGTGACATAATCAGCGGATCTCACCAGGAGTCCAAAAAGATAATAATAAAGAGTTAGAGCTATTTTTATTATTTTAAAAAGATGAGTAAAATCATAATTTGGTAAGGTTACACAACATAATTAAATATCAATTTTTTTTTTACTGGAAAATATTAGCAGTGGGGCCAACACACTGGAAATTTTCCATGAACTATCCAGAAAGGACTGTTTCATTCTTCTTTCTCGGGACAGTGCTCAGTACATGCCTGGCACATGGTAGGAAGTAAACACTTATTTAGTGGAGTGACTACTTGCTAACAAAAGCTCTGATTGGCTGCTGATGACATTCTAGAGATTCCTGGGATTTATTGGAAGGAGCAGATATTTACCAGAGCATTACAACATGCCAGAGACTTAACAACCCCAATATTATCAATTTAACACGTAATTCACGTCCCGTATAAGTACAGAGTGACAGCTAAATTTTAATGAGCAATAAGAGCAGTGAACAGTGCTAAAATGTCTGTATATTACTTGTATTATTTCCGTGGGTATCAACTATCATTTCCGTGCAATTGTTAAGTTTTTGATAATGATTTTTACCTGACAAATATTTGACTTGATTTTGCAAGAGAAAAGAGATACACAATTGAAACCGATGTTCTCCCATTATAACTGTTTGCACAAGATGAACTCATTAACAGGATTGCAATCCATTGGGAAAGATAGGAAAAGGGATTATCAAGAATAGAACAGATGCAAGGTAGTAAAAACTTTGGGGTAGAAATAAATATATATTTTTTATTACATATATTTATATAAAAACATATTTTACTACATATATTTATCAAATAAATATATTTACATTATTAAATATATTTGTATTATATAAAATTTTATATATAATGTATATGTATATGAAATATATGTAGGAAAATATTTATGGATATAAGAATATCTATTTCTGAGCCTGCTGGTCATGGCTAACAGCTCCTGAACTGTAAGCCTGACCACAAGACTTGGACTGAAGTCAGAGAGAGGAAGCGCTGCTCACTTCCCTCCGTTCCTCCACCCGGTTCCTCCCATTTCTGTAGCCTAACTGCAGACTCAAACCCAGCTTTGCCCAGGTTCTCCAGAGCTCAAGCACAAGTAATAAAGAGAAACCTCATTTCCTGTGGCCATTATTCAAGATGGGATGAGCAGAAAAGGTGATGAGCTGATTGGCAGGGCAGGACTCTGGTGTTCCTGGGTCCTTTCGCTAAACAAAAATTATTTTCTTAACCATCTAATATAACATAACTTGCATTGCTTTTTAAGCCTCTAAATTCTTAAGTATTGAGTTTCAGTCTCCAAACCATGAGGTGATGCAAACTTGAATCTGCGGGAAAGGAACCTGTTTTGAGAATAGGACGTGGGTTTATTTTCTTCTCTCTATTTGTCTACATTTCCCAAAGTTTCCAAATACCAGATTCCAAACACTGAAATAAGTAGGTATTACTTTCGTAATTGGAAAGCAAAGCAATAAAACGCTGAAAAGAAATAGAACATAAGAGGGAGAAATAAACAAACGTCTTCACAGCAGTTGTTAGGTACAGTTGAAATCCAGACTTCAGAGGAAAATTTCCATTATCACTAAGATAAGAATAATTATGACTTACGAAGTGCTTTTATGTACACTTTCCAATGTGTGGTAGCACTTATGAGAGGCAAGTTCCTCCCTCAAGGCTGATTACTACCTACATGCTGGCTTCCTTGTTATACGGGAGGGATGTGAGAGTTCCGGGGAATCTGAGTCAGTCTCGATTTTCCTCCACGTTCATTTACTCAGCAAATATTGAGCACCTACGGTATTCCAGATACAGACCAGGTGCTTTGAATATAATAGCAAATGGAGTAGACGTGACCTCTGTCCTCTGGAAGCCTACCATCTAGTTGAGGAGATAGGAGAAAAAGGAAACATAAAATAATTAAAACATTTAGTTCGTGCTATGAGGGGATCAAAACCACCAGGAAAGCAGCCCCACAGCTGAACCAGCTGATTTGTTACTAACTGCGGCGAGGAGAACACACCATGTGTGATTGTGGGGTGTCTCAGTGAGAGGCTATTAGGAAGACCTTGGCTGGGTGATCCTGGGGAGGGCCTAAGGAAGTGGGGGTTCACTCCACGTTGGATGCTGTCAGAAAGTGGGGGCAATTCCATGATCTGGTCACTCATTTAGTACGAGAGGGGAAAGTCTGGTGTTTTGTGGGTTGGAAAGTGGCCTGGTTCTGTCCGTACTGAGATGAAATGATCAAGTGGCCTCGTTTTGTCTCATTTTATCATGGTCTCAAAGCGACCTTGTCTGAGTTTGATATTCTATGAGATCGTTTATGTGTCAGAACAGAATAAGGTGACCTACCCGTCAATGCCAGGACAACTTCTGAAAGTCGGGGACTCCTCTCTTTTTTTTTCTTCTCAAAGGGAACAAACGAAGGACTGTAACAGCAAACGACAGGAGAGAAATCTGTATTCACTAGCGGTGTTCAGGGATTACTATGATCTTCCCCAGAACTGTATCATGAGGACTCCATAGAGGGGCTTCCGAAAAGACACATTAGTCGGTGATGCAATCAGGTATCTCTTCATCT
>NW_011888961.1:2716780-2719017 GCF_000151845.1 Pteropus vampyrus
TGGTCACTCATTTAGTACGAGAGGGGAAAGTCTGGTGTTTTGTGGGTTGGAAAGTGGCCTGGTTCTGTCCGTACTGAGATGAAATGATCAAGTGGCCTCGTTTTGTCTCATTTTATCATGGTCTCAAAGCGACCTTGTCTGAGTTTGATATTCTATGAGATCGTTTATGTGTCAGAACAGAATAAGGTGACCTACCCGTCAATGCCAGGACAACTTCTGAAAGTCAGGGACTCCTCTCTTTTTTTTTCTTCTCAAAGGGAACAAACGAAGGACTGTAACAGCAAACGACAGGAGAGAAATCTGTATTCACTAGCGGTGTTCAGGGATTACTATGATCTTCCCCAGAACTGTATCATGAGGACTCCATAGAGGGGCTTCCGAAAAGACACATTAGTCGGTGATGCAATCAGGTATCTCTTCATCTCGTGGGGAAAGAGGTGTGATGGTGTGTGTGTGTGTGTGTGTGTGCACGCATGCCCACGTGAGCGCATGGGCTTGTGTTAAGGGGTCAGGGCTAGTCAATTTTAAAGTCCTTTGAGCTCAGTCTGTGGTATTCTATTCTGTACCTCTGACAAGACAACATATGCCTGTTCAGTGACCGAGTAGTAGCCCCGTATAAGTAATCAATAAGTAGTTTTGAGAATCATCTATTTATAGCTATCAGTAACCTAGGCCTAAGACACTCCACACAAAGGCAAAAGCCAGTGGTCGTCTACCTATGACGACCGCTGGGATAGCGGTTGGAGTTTAAACAACACCGTTGGAGACAGTGAAAAACGCAATGAAGTTTGCTTTATTTTTTCAATCCCCTCGCCCTACTTAAATTCATTGCTCTCTCTGCTTTCTATTTTTATTAGAAAAACTATATTAAGAAGATGTTTGTGTGCAGTGAATGCTGTCTCGAGTGCCATGGCAACAACTTGCTCTTAGTCAAGTGTTTTATGTCTAGATCATACATTTAGAAATTTTAAAAATAATGCTTAAAATGATGGGTCTATCTCTAAAGTGATAACTTTAGACATGGAATTCTTGCTCAGAGAGCCACAGAGTTAAACGTTAAGTGAGAGAAGGGAGGGAGATAAGGAACCGATGATGCTGACGAAGAAAAGCTGTGTCTTTCACCAGCAATGGGGGACTGGCAAGCATTTTCCTGTTGGCAGATACATTTTCCACTGCCACCATATAAATGTCTAAAGTCTACAGACAAATGGAAAACGACTGACCTATGCCTGAGTCTGGAAACCCTGGTTCCATGCTTTGGCTCAGCTACTAAACAGGAAACTTGAGCTGTGTGACTCAGCTCTCCTATCTGGACGGTGAGAAAGTTGGTCTAGAGATCTGTAAGGTCCATCCGCTTCATGCTTCTGTGATTAGACATTTTCCTTCTCCAGGTTGTCCTTTCAAGAATCTTTTCCTTGTATTTCTTCATAGATAAAGTAAGGTAGGTAAGTGTTCGAGTTTGGAATGTAAACAAACCTGAGTCCAAACCCTGGCTCTTCCCACTTATTTGTTATGCATTCTAGGGAAGGTTCTTTTGTTGTGAAATGGATCGTATAATAGCGATCACATCATAGGTTGTCGGGAAGATTGACATGAGTTTAATATTAGTATCTACCTCATATGTTTTGTGGACTGTATGAGGTGATACACATAAAACTTGCCTAGCATTGTACTTGACTCATCAAAAGCAAACAAAAAACTTTAACAAATATCAACGACAACCTTAAAAGGCCTCTTTCCATTTAGAGTGCCTTAATGCACAGTCGGCTGGCCATGTAGAATTAAAACTATATAAACAAACAAACAAAACGCCTTCAGAAAAAGAAAGAAAATCTTGAGATGCAAAACATTTGCAAAATGGTGAATTTCTTGAAATACCTTGAAACAATTTAACATCTATTCCCTAAAGCTATCTGATTAGTACCACTAAACCTCACCGTTGGGATTTTTCAGGCCTGAGTTCCAGGGTAAAATGGCTTTCTGCAGAGCCATTTAAAAATATTCTTTTATGTGATTGTGTCTCAGGTTTAAGCCTTTTCAAGCTAGTTTGCCTCTGGTCAGTGAAAGTTTACCTGCCAGTATTCCCAGCTTTTACTCTATATTTTAATTTTACTGTTTAGTTTCTCTAAAAACAACTTTCTCTTCGGGTCACTTTCCTGCACTAAGTTACCTGCACACATTGGTGTGGAGTCATATTTTCATGTTTTGACCTCAGTTGTGTATTGCCTGTCAATCAG
>NW_011888961.1:2719067-2723107 GCF_000151845.1 Pteropus vampyrus
CTTGCTCAGAGAGCCACAGAGTTAAACGTTAAGTGAGAGAAGGGAGGGAGATAAGGAACCGATGATGCTGACGAAGAAAAGCTGTGTCTTTCACCAGCAATGGGGGACTGGCAAGCATTTTCCTGTTGGCAGATACATTTTCCACTGCCACCATATAAATGTCTAAAGTCTACAGACAAATGGAAAACGACTGACCTATGCCTGAGTCTGGAAACCCTGGTTCCATGCTTTGGCTCAGCTACTAAACAGGAAACTTGAGCTGTGTGACTCAGCTCTCCTATCTGGACGGTGAGAAAGTTGGTCTAGAGATCTGTAAGGTCCATCCGCTTCATGCTTCTGTGATTAGACATTTTCCTTCTCCAGGTTGTCCTTTCAAGAATCTTTTCCTTGTATTTCTTCATAGATAAAGTAAGGTAGGTAAGTGTTCGAGTTTGGAATGTAAACAAACCTGAGTCCAAACCCTGGCTCTTCCCACTTATTTGTTATGCATTCTAGGGAAGGTTCTTTTGTTGTGAAATGGATCGTATAATAGCGATCACATCATAGGTTGTCGGGAAGATTGACATGAGTTTAATATTAGTATCTACCTCATATGTTTTGTGGACTGTATGAGGTGATACACATAAAACTTGCCTAGCATTGTACTTGACTCATCAAAAGCAAACAAAAAACTTTAACAAATATCAACGACAACCTTAAAAGGCCTCTTTCCATTTAGAGTGCCTTAATGCACAGTCGGCTGGCCATGTAGAATTAAAACTATATAAACAAACAAACAAAACGCCTTCAGAAAAAGAAAGAAAATCTTGAGATGCAAAACATTTGCAAAATGGTGAATTTCTTGAAATACCTTGAAACAATTTAACATCTATTCCCTAAAGCTATCTGATTAGTACCACTAAACCTCACCGTTGGGATTTTTCAGGCCTGAGTTCCAGGGTAAAATGGCTTTCTGCAGAGCCATTTAAAAATATTCTTTTATGTGATTGTGTCTCAGGTTTAAGCCTTTTCAAGCTAGTCTGCCTCTGGTCAGTGAAGGTTTACCTGCCAGTATTCCCAGCTTTTACTCTATATTTTAATTTTACTGTTTAGTTTCTCTAAAAACAACTTTCTCTTCGGGTCACTTTCCTGCACTAAGTTACCTGCACACATTGGTGTGGAGTCATATTTTCATGTTTTGACCTCAGTTGTGTATTGCCTGTCAATCAGTTAGAAAAAATGGCACTCGATATTAAACTCATAGGAACACTGCGATTACTTTTGCTCTCTCTGAATTTAATTTAAGAAGAAATTTAAATTTAAAATCAATAGGTGTATATATTATTTATCCAATCACAAAATTATTAGCAATCATTAAAAATTCAAACATTGTAGTGTTAAAGTAAAAATGATTTATGATACTTGTTAAAGATGGTAAAGCAAGCTTTTTTCAAAGGGAGAAAACAACAAGGGGCCTTGGCAGAAGGGAAAACAGAAAACAAAAAAAAAAAAAAGGGAATTAAAAGCAAAGAACAAGCCCAAGGGGGTCAAGGGAAGGAAAAATAAGAAAAAGAAAATTCAAGGATAAGGGGGATTCTTACCAGAAACGAAAGAATTCTGGTCGAAGGTGGAACCGAATGATGTGGTATCGAGGGTTAGGCATGAGGAATTTTATCAGATACCAACGGTGAACGATTTTCTTTAAACTGACTTTTAACAGGGTTCTTGCTCAAACTGAATTCTGTGAGGACAGAGAGGAAAGCCTACAGTTAGCCTCAAACAGAAGACTTAGAGGAGCTTGATTAAAGTTAGGTCAAGGAGAGAACCTTTGTCAAGAGAAATAAATATTCTTAAGTGATAGTCTCGCATAACCCCACCCAGGGACAAAGTCTCTATTAATGTAGTATACAGTCTTCTAAACTTGTTCTATGCCTACTAACTTAAAGATTAAACTGCTGTTACAAAGGGATTGAGTGACCATAAAAACATAGATGCTTATTTTTCTCACTCTTTAAAATGCCAATGTAAGAAAAGAAATCATGCTAGATACTGCATGATTTCAACCATATGGCATTCAGCAAAAGGCAAAACTATGGAAACCGAAAGATCAAAGGTTGCCAAGGGTCAGAAGGGGTGGGCGAGAGGAAGTATGAATAGGTGGAACACAGGGCATTTTCAGGGAAATAAAACTATTCTGTATGATATGGTAATGGTAGATATGTCATTATACGTTTGTTGAAACTCACGAAATGTACAAAACAAAGAGTGAACCCTAATGTATACTATGGACTTCAGTTAAAAAAAAAAAATGATCCACTATAATAAATGTACCACACTAATGAACAATATTAATGACGGGAAACCGAGAAGGGTGTGGTGGGTGGGGGGAGGGCAGTTAAGGGAGTTCTCTGTACTTTCTATTCAATTTTTCTGTAAATCTAAAACTGTTCAAGAAAATAAAGTTTTTTTAAAAAAATTCTAAGATGAGGATTCTAGGCTGTTAGGGAAATTCTACCCCATAAATGTATTTGAGGACCCAGGTTTCTTCCGAGTCATTTTCTGCCATTGCCACGATAAAGTCAATGCATAGTTAGAGAGAAGTCACCATCAAGTCCAGGTTCCAGCTGGAAAAAGAGAGAATGGAGGAGGTACGCCCGCTATCCAGGAGCCTAGATCTACACACTATGCCAAGCTACATTCTGTTCTAAGAATTTAGTTACTTGACCACACCTAACTATAAGGAAGCTGGGAAATGTCTACACAGATGCCCAGGAAGAAGGTAAGAATAGTTATGGTGAACAGCCAGCCAGAACAGCCAGCCATACGTAAACACAAACACATATTCATAGTTTATATTTTATTATGTATTATGTATATATAACTATGCTATACTTATTTTCATTTACCAAAATAGGGTAATACCATAGCACATACTATTTTGCAACTTGTTTTTTCAAATTTATAATTTATCTTGGACATATTTATGTGCTTTTCAGCTACCTAATTCTTTATGACAGTTATAGATGATTGTATTTACAGATTTGCCATAATATATTAACTACCCCTTGAACTTTTAACCTATCATGAACTTTATGTTGTTCCATTTTTTTTTTTTCCTATTTCACGTCTCCAGACTAGTCTACATCCTTTAATTACATGCTATCATAGTGGCCTGTACTTCTCCTTTGTTTGGGATTAAATAATATTTAATTAAATAAATCGAATAATTTGTCACAGTTTTTTCTTTGTAATTTTAAATTAACATGTAAGAAAATCATGAATTGGGTTACTTCTTGTTTAATATCTGTATTCTCTTCTGGTATATAAACTTTGTGAGGGTACTCCATCAAAAAAGTTACCAAAGTTACAAAATAGTGGAGGGAGGGTGTAAAGTACAGCACAGGGAGTATAGTCAGTCATATCGTAATAACTATGTATGGTGTCAGGTGGGTACTAGACTTATCGGAGAGTTCATTTCAAGAATTATGTCAATGTCTAATCATTATGCTGTATACCTGAAACTAATATAAATAATATTGAACGTCAACTGTAAATGAAAAAACAAAACAAAAAACTGGGACTGCAGCTGCCTTGTTCACCCTGCATCCAGCCGTGTACCTACTACAAAGTAGATGAAGATCAAGTCAATAGCATGGTGAGTGTATGAATGATTAAATATCAGAAATACTGCAGACTTCTTAATGTGTTCTGGGATAATTCTTAAAGCAGAGGTGCTTGACCGAATTCGTAAGCATTTTGTGTTTTTACAGATGTTGTCAAATTGCCTTGCAAAGACTTTGTACCAGTTTGTACTCCCATCAAGAGAGATGAGAGGAACCTTTTTTCCACTTTCAAAAAATTGTAAAGATTTTTAAGACAAAACTACGTAAGACCAAAGAGAAGGGTTGTTTTAAAATTCAATTTATTACCATCTCTGTAATTGTGAGGATGTGAGAAATGTTATTTTTGGTTCGGGGAAAATTTTTAAAAGATAGAGCCCTCTTTAAATGAGAGGTTTAGGTCTATTGGACTTTATAAAATTTCCGTTCATTATTTCTTAT
>NW_011888961.1:2723852-2728458 GCF_000151845.1 Pteropus vampyrus
TGTTCTGGGATAATTCTTAAAGCAGAGGTGCTTGACCGAATTCGTAAGCATTTTGTGTTTTTACAGATGTTGTCAAATTGCCTTGCAAAGACTTTCTACCAGTTTGTACTCCCATCAATAGAGATGAGAGGAACCTTTTTCCCACTTTCAAAAAATTGTAAAGATTTTTAAGACAAAACTACATAAGACCAAAGAGAAGAGTTGTTTTAAAATTCAATTTATTACCATCTCTGTAATCGTGAGGATGTGAGAAATGTTATTTTTGGTTCGGGGAAAATTTTTAAAAGATAGAGCCCTCTTTAAATGAGAGATTTAGGTCTATTGGACTATATAAAATTTCCGTTCATTATTTCTTATCTGCTATAACTCAAATATGTATTCGTATGTATATGGCATGCTATTGCAATTGCTCGATTTTTTTCCTCAGAAAATTAAGATTAAATAGTAAATGTTGTTGTTAATGAAATATAATATTTTTATCAAAAGACAATAATAGTATTTAATTTAAAAATAACTATAAATTTATATATATATATACTTTATGGCTGCTAATTTTATTTCATTTTAGTTTCATTTCTTTTCTTTTCTTTTTTAATTTTTCAATTATAGTTGTCATTCAATATTATTTTCTATTAGCTACAGGTGTACAGCATAGTGGTTAGACATTTATATAATTTATGAAGTGATCCTTCAGATTAGTCTAGTACTGTACATAGTTATTACAATATATTGACTATACTCCCTGTGCTATACTTCATATCCCCATGACTATTTCGAAACTTCCAATTGTGCTTATTCCCTTTACCTTTTCACCCAGCTCCCCAACCCCCATCCCATCTGGTAACCATCAATTTGTTTTCTGCATCTATAAATTTGTTTCTGTTTTGTTGTTGTTGTTGTTGTTTATTTTATTCTTTAGATTTCCCATATAAGTGAGATCATATGGCATTTGTCTCTCTCTGTCTGACTTCTTTCACTTCGCATATCTTCCAGGTCCATCAATGTTGTCACAAAATAGTACATATTTAAAACTATTTATTGAACTATAATACAATACAGAAACATGCATTTAAAACTGTTTATTGAAACATAATATATGACAGAAAAATGCATATATTGTAGGTCCTTGGTTCAATGGATTTTCATAAATGGAATAAACTCATGTAACTAGCACCTAGATTAAGAAACCAAACACTATCAGCACCCCAAATCCCATCGAATATAACAGTTTTCATCTATTCAGTTATTTGTCTCAATTATGTCAGCAAATTGATGATACATAGAATAGTAACATGCATTTTATATTAATAAATTTAAAATACATCTCATGTCCCTACATATATTATTGTATAGAGGTTTATATCAAAGTTTTATCATGAATTTCCTTCATCGTTATACTATGTATTTTAAAGACAGGTCACAAGCAATAAATAGAAGATTCATGACATCATGCCTGGTTAAAATTAAAGTCACTGATTACCCTGCACATTCTTAGAGGTTTTTCAGATAGTGCAGAAAGCCAACCACACAAGTCATGGAAACAGCTGAGGACTCTATGTGACACGCAGTGACGCAGGATGATTCAGGTCCATGGGTTATTATTAGAGTAAGCAAGTGTTAGATGTGTAAACAGACTATTAAATAATCCCCTTGGAAGTGGAAAGAGAAAAGGAAAAGTGAATCTGAGTCCCTGGCACTTTCTCTCTCCAAACTGTACTAGTCACAGTCCAAGTGGAGTGTCACCGCTATCCGCCTAGCTCTGGTTCCTGGACTCTTTTGTGTCCGCTGCTCAGGCAGAATTCCTATGGGCTGAGTGGAGCTTGCTGTGCTCATCCGTCCCTTTCAGTGAACTCAGGGTTACCGCTCTTCGACTATGATTATTACCTGCTTAGGCTTTTAAAAGGTGCCAGAAATGACACGGTGTTTTATGATTTTGCTTGGGTGATGGTTATGTTACAATTGAAGGCCCAAGTATGAAAGATAAGCATCTGTCAGTAGTATAAATGGAATCAAAGCAGAAGCTAACACTACTTCCCAGTAAAAATAAAACCAATGACGTTAACAGTCACACATTTAGAAAAAGTAACTGTCCTCAATGTACCAAATGATTACACACGAATTTGATTTTTATTTGGCAGACCTCATCAACACTCAAAATATCCCAGTAAATTAGAGAAATTGCCTATCAAATGAAATTCAATAGCATAGCATATTGTATTGAATAAAATCAACATAAGTTTGAAGCATAACACTTAAGGAAGATAATCAACTTCCTGTGCGACAAGCATTTCTGCACATTTTTCTCATTTAATCCTTACAACGGTGCGATAAATTAGTTACAATTATTATTGCCATTTTATAATTGAGGACACTGAGTGTCAAAGGGGTTCAGCAACTCGCTTTCAAGCCCACATCTGGTAGGAGATGAGGAGACCAGAACTCAAGTCTGTTTGACTCCAAAGCTTGTTCTCCTAAGTATTATGCCCTACCAAATGACGACGTATTCTTTCAGCTCAATTATGCCACAGTCTCTGGCCCAAAATGTGAATGGTAATGTAAAAATAGGTCAAAGACAAAATTTTGGGTTTATAAGCCACTTGTCCTAGCATTTTCATTGAGCACTTGTTATGTGCCAGGCAAAACACCAAACACTCTTTATGGACGTTCTTATATAATCCTGCAAAGGCCAGTTTCCACATGAGGCTGAGTGAGGGTGAGGAGCTTACCCAAGGTCAAGCAGGTAATGGGCGTGGCAGTGGGGGTTGAAGCAGGTCTATCTCTATCGGTCTGACTCCAGACTCTCCTGCTTCCAAACATGGATTTTTATGCAGACGAAGTAGATCAGACAAGCAGCACTCTGACTTCTGTGCGATTCTCTGCAGTCAAGCCTGCGACTGCCCGTTACTTGTTGGCCCGGGACGTGAGTCCAAATGGGGGCCCATATATCACATGACTAAATATTTACATACAAACCGAGCTAACACATTATTAAACAAATCATGCTCAATTTTTCTACCTGGATGAATATACAGTTATGATGATCTAGGAGGCCAGGTTTCAATGTCAGAGGCTCTGACTCCTTGGCATCCTAAGCCAGAGGGTGACAGCAAAAGTCCCACACCCACCCTCCTCTTCTCACACAGTGAAGTGTCCCATGCTGTGCTGCTAGTCCATCGGAGCTCTGTGCTATGCATCACCCGCCAGGGCCCTCGGTGCACACCTGACTGCACGATCTGCTCTTGGGAAATGAGACCCAAAGATAAAGCTGGGACAAGCCCTGTAAATCAACCCGGGGCCGTTTGGACAGAAAAATCTGGAGTCCCTAGTACTTTGGGCATGATCTAGAAGGAGGCGTGGGTGTTGTATGGGCACGTCCCTTTATCTACAGGCTGCAGGTGGAGGAGATCAGGGCGAGGACCCCATGGGTAAGACCCCTCCTGCAGGGGCTTACGGCAGGAGTTATGGCTTGTGGTTCTCAGAGCCACTTTCAAACAAGCATCCTTCAAACAGCCAATATTTCCTTTTTAAATGAATTCCAGGCCTTTCACCTCACCTGGATTTTAAAGCATTAAAGGTCGTCCAGTGCATAAGTCCCAGAAGTAATTCTTTAATCTTGTTTTCTTGTCTTCACAGCTTTCTACCGCGTCACCTTGCCCAAGCCCCACCAACCACACATGCCCTCCCCAAAAGAGAGAGAGAGAGACACTACACCCCCTCCCCCACACCCAGCTCCATTTTTCCGGCCTCACTTCTCCTTTCTTTCTTCCCTCCTTTCTTCCCTCCCTGACTCTTTTTCCCTTTCTCACTTCCTTCTTTATCCCAGCTCTTTATTACGTAAACTCATTTATCTTTGCTTAAGAAAAATTCTTCCCTCTTCGTGCTCAGGTTCCACGCGTTCTCAGATTATGCATCACAGATGCTTTGAACAAAGAAAGAGAGGACGGCTTGGAGTGGGGAGTTAAAAGAAAATGAGGGGACAAAGAGCCGATTCCCTGGGCCGAGGGGTGGAGTGGAGCGCAGAGTCCTTAGGAAAGAAAGATCAGCTTCCTTGATTGGGACCTAAAAAGAAATCTGAAAATGAGGCGCCGGTAGGCTTAAAATAAATGAAATTTACTATGTGCTTTCTTTGGGGAAAATCCCTAATGTGCACACTGAAAATCTGATTTACGGCATTGAAATTCAGGAAGATCATTAAATAAATACGATGGCTTTCGGGTAATGCTTTTTTTTTTTTTTTTTACCGCTCAATTTGATTTCTTGCCTACTGTGTGTTTTTGTAGGTTTGTTTTCTTTTTTAAAATAACATATGAAAAGTCATTGTTAAAAGCCAGATGTACTCTTGATTCTTCAGACTGTGCCACCTGGACAACCCGACGTACATATTACTGATATTACTGGCTATGCAACATTGGGGAGAGAGGAAGGGTGACTATAGTATGAAAAGATACTTTGAGAGAGACCGACCACATCCACGTCACTTTTATTACAGTATGTTGTTATAATTGTTCTATTTTATTATTGGTTATTGTTGTTAATCTCTTACTGTGCCTAATTTACAAATTAAACTTTATCATAGGTACTTATGTATAAGAAAAAACACAGTATA
>NW_011888961.1:2730753-2733801 GCF_000151845.1 Pteropus vampyrus
GGTGGACTTTGAAGTCTTTCGTGACACTGAGGTAGACCATGGTCAAAAGAGTTTTAAAATATGGCAATACGATATTCAAGATGACTTGGAATCTTTGTTGTTTTTTTTGGAAAGCGATCATTTTTGAAAACTATTAACAATTCTTAGAGCGCAGAATATAGGAACTGTGCAGTAATTGTCCTCTAAATTTGTACTAGTCATATCCTTTCTAGTATTATATTTAATCCTGTGCTTTGTATCTAAAAGGAGGCAGAAAACTTGGAGAGAGTTTAAAGGAAAGCCATAAAAATGATTAAAGTTTTGGGAAACAAGACCCAAGAGGAAAGACTAAAGAGGCAGCACCACAGCTTGAGCCCAAACTTAAGAAAAAGATTTCAGCTGAAGGACAACTATTGTCTCTAATCTACCATACAGAAAGAATTTCAGTTCAATGTGAAATATTCTGACAATAGAGTATTTTACCTAAGAGGCCGTAGAAAACCCCTGTGCAAAGGATTATTACAAATAGGGTAGATTTTCAATTGCCTAACAGGAGACTTTGGGCCTACCTGATGATAAGAAATGTATACAATGTCCTTTTGATGTTTCTTTTGGTCCCACGATCCTAGGGTCATTTCTGTTTCCATCAGGGAACAGATGGTGAGACCCCAACCTCAAAGTTGTATTTAAGGTCACAATCAGAACTTGATGGTCTAGATGAGTAATAAATCTTGTCACGATCCAGTAAATGTGACTCAGTAATGATAACGACAATATCGATGAAGGTAAGAATCCAATTCTGTTGATGTTTAGACCAATTCATTATTAGAAGATTTAATTCTTCTCAATGGTAGCCTTGCTTCCTCGCTGATAACTCTAGAAATATGGGGGGAAATTATAGAGAATTATGTTTATTCTATAGGCTTCATTGTGAAGATTAATTACTCAAATGCACTTATGTGGTAATTTTAATAATCAAGAGAAAATGTTTAAGATCAGACTGTCATAAGCTAACATGTACCTTTGTCTATAGAGTTCTTTACTTGATATTTGTTTTGACCATGGGCACTCTCAAGAACTTTGTAGATTGACCCAGGTACAGACGACAAGCTGTACAAACATGCCCACAAGAGTCAGGAATTATGTAAACTGAGCATTCGCTTGGTATCAGGAAGGTTGAAAATGAAAGTTTGCAAAACATATCTCCTGTCCTCACAAAAACAAAACATACTAAAAAAACATATGCTATATTTGCTAGTAAACCATGCTATGTATTACATAGAATAATTTTTAAACCAACAGTTTAAAGTATTGATACACCAGAATTGGGGGGAAATCATAATATCGAGCAAAGAAAATTCAAGGTTTGATTTTAAATATTGTTTTGACAGCAACATAAGTTTTTTTTTTTTTTTTTGCCAAACTTCATGAATCTAAATCTAATAATGAAAAAACAAGTAGAGAAATCCAGAAAGTGGGACATTGTTTAAGCTTCTTGGGGGAAAGGTCATTAGTATAGAATACTTTTTTAAGGCAAGGAATTGTTCTACATTAAGAATTAAAGAAGAATAACCAAACACAATGTACAAATCTTGGTTGGAATCCAGATTAGGAAAACAAAAAACCCAGCTATAAGACTTTTCTGGGAACGATTGAGGAAATTCAAATATGAACTGTATATGAAATGGTATTACATAATTAATGTTCATTTTATTAAATATGATCATTATATTTTAATTGCTTATATAAAAGATATACTTATTCAATTCTCCCTCCCTTTTTTCCCTCCATATGTATATATGTGTGTGTATGTATGACTAGCCACCTGAAATATTTTTTTGCTCAACATGGAACAAAGAATTTTAATTAATAAAACAAAGCAAAAACATTCCATATACATTTGTATCTCTTTGTGCATAGAGAGATATGTAAATGAAGCAAATGTGACAAAATATTAAAAAGTGGTGAATTTAGGTAAAGAATGTACATGTTCATTGTACTATTTCATCTTTTCTATAGTTTGCTATTTTTTAAAATGAAAACGAGGGGAGAGGCATGGAATTGCTTCAAAACAGTGCAGTTAACAAACTTAATAATTAAGAACTCATTATATCGTACTTGAAATAACAAGAGAAGTGAACTTTCTTTGGTGGTCATTATTTTCTTGTAGCCTTTCTTACTCTCAATTTAATAATTGCCATTCAAGAAGTATTTGCTTCAAATACAAAAACTTTTAAAGCGAAGCAACCAAGTGCTATAGAAATTAAATACAAAACAATAAGTATTAAGTCATTTCACAATATATGTACATCATCATTATGTAGTATATCTTAAACTTACATAGAGCTGTAGGTCAATTCTCCATAAAACTGGAAAAAATAAAAGTACTGTAGAAATTAAAATGTACAGCTACTGATATATCAGTCACAATTCTCTCTATCCCTGAGTTTTCAGAAGTGCCATCTTCTTTTGCCTTTGTAATCATATCTAATTGTGCAAAAAAGTGAATAAAAATTCACTTTTTTTGTATATAAAAATGCTTCGAGTTCCTGTTCTTTAAGATGTCAGACTATAGATCACAGGCTCTCATTTTCTTAAAACCTTGATAGTGCTCGAAGTCTATTTAAGCAGATTGTACATTGAGTTGATTCCGTTAATTCAAACTTACAATTTTAAAATATTTTTCTGTTCTGATTTTGTCAAGTGTAAATAATTGATGAAACTGTTCCAAATTCAATTCAATTTGCCAGGATTGGTCTGTCACTGTCCTCCCATGTTCATTTGTGATCTGACAGATTAGTTGTAATTTGTGTATTTGAGATTTAGATTAGGGAATCCTGCTGGAATGCTACAGACTTGCTTTGCTTTGTTGATTGAATTCTTTATTGCGTGTCTTGCAAAAAAAAAAAAAAAAGAGTTCAGCTGGATCATAAAAGGTTACACCCAATAAATGCTGCAGAAACACAAGTTGGACAGAGCATTTTGTTTTCTGCTCAGCAGTTGCCTGAGTCACCGGATGACTTGTTGGGTCTTGAGAGCCTGCTTAAATAGAAGAGGCTTGAAGCATGA
>NW_011888962.1:0-13392 GCF_000151845.1 Pteropus vampyrus
TTTTGAGGTCAAGTAGGAGAGACTAAATAACTGAGTTTGAGTGTTGGAAATACCCAAGGAAAGTATATAGTATTAAAGAAACTTTTAGATTTGATTGGTAGAAGAGTTGGTATGAATGACTATTGGTCCTTTGTGGAGCCATGTTTTCCCCTCCAAATTTTAACTGGGCTGTTGTTAAAGATTTATATCTAGCAAGGCATGTGGTGGCATGCAGTGGCTTAAACTAGGTGAGATGTTAGTTTCAGTTTACTTCTTCAGGAAAGGCTACTCATATAATGGCATTCTGGGTTGTCTTAGGGAGCTTTGGTAGCTACCTTGTTGTGAAGGATAAATTCTAATGTTTATTCTGCAGGTCACATTGTGCTTTGACGGGCATACTGGCAGGTAGGGCTATGTGAAGAGACCATGATGAATTCTGTCTCTGTGTAGAGGCTTAAAGTGGCTCAAGGCAGTTGTACCTTGTTTGTCTGTTTGAAAATAATAGCCTCATTAGTATACCTTATATCCACCCTGAGGTATTACTTTGACAACAAAACTCAGTTTCATGAGGATTATCTCACTTAATTCTTACAGTAACCCTATGAGATTAGGTTTTATCACCTACATTTTTATAGCCACTTAGCAGAACTAAGTAGTTTGTCCATGGTCACACAATTAGTAAACAACAGAGTCAGAATTTGAATCTAGAAAGAGAATAATTCCATAGCATAAACATTGAACCGCTCTTTATATGATATAGCATCTTTGAATCTGGGTTGATATTTCTTCCCTTCTTTCAATAGACATTTTTTGAGTACCTGTCATAAAATATCACCCTTTAGACACTCAAAAAATGGTCCTGCAAATATATAAACTAGTGAACATGCTTTCTGTAGTAGAGGTACTCCAAGTTTATTACAAGGACAGATATTAGGTGCATTGTGAAAAATGCTCGCATATGAAACAAATATTCTATTACAATCACGAGAATATTTAAAGTGTTTTAAAGGTAGTATAACCCTGAGAACAACATAGTAAATATTTAATTTATTAATTTATTCATTCATTACAAATATCATGTTGAATGTTTACAATTTGCTGGGTGTAACCTTGTTCCTGGGGATAGAGTGGTGAAGGAAATGAGGTTCCTGCTTTCATAGAACTTACTTATATTCTAGTGGGGCAGATACTTAGTCAAATGTTCACAGAAATAAATAGAAAATTGGAACTGACAGACACCATGAAAGGCAGTACATAATGCTATCATAGAGAATAATAAGTGTGTTTGTTCTTGTCAGGAATGTCTGCCCTCACAGGGGAGATCTGAAGGGTACATAGTTGTTAACTAGGTAAAGGATATGGAGAGGGAAGGCAGAGCTTCTGTAGCTGGTCAGAGCATTAAAATTCCAGGGACTCAGGGGACACTAGAGTGACCTTGAGGGAGAGGTGTGTGTTGGAGGGAACGAACCCCAGGGGAGTAAAATGATTGGTGAGACCTGAGACACAGTCAGAGATCAAGTCAAGAAATGCCTTTGAGTCATAGTAAAAATCTTTAATTCTAAGGGCAAAGGAAAGTCACTGAAAATGTGTGAGCAACAAAGTCAGATTCGTGGTTTAAACATACAGTTCTTTTTAGCTCAGTGCAGAGGCAGGATTGGTGGGCAGCCCAGTCTACTTGGGGAAGACCAGGAAAAAATTGCAGCGGTTACAAGGCCAGATGTAATAGAGCCTATGCTAAAGTGGTATAATGATGGAGAGAAGTGAATGGGTTTCAGAAGTAGTAAAATGGGCAGAAATCAGTGATAAATTAAATATGGGATCAGGAGAAGAAAGAATATTTTTGCAATTGAATAGTTGGTGACACCATTCGCTGAGAGGGACACTAAAAGCAGATCATATTTGGGAGGTAGATTTCAAGTTTAATTTTGAAACTTTTGGATTTTGTGACTTTGAGAGATAAGCAGACACATCAATTTGACATTTAAATCTGTATATCTGGAGGCTGGAGGAGAGGTCTGGACTGGAGATATTCTTTTGTGTATCCTGAGTGTGCAGTTGGTAAATAATATCATAACCACTAGTGTTATTGACTACAGCGATGCTAAGGAGTGATAAGAAAAGAGAGCCTAGAACTAAGCCTTGAAGAACTTCATTTTATGGCCGTGTGAAGGAAGATTAACTTCCAAAGGGGATAGAACATTACAAAAGATAGGCAGAAAATCCTTTAGAGTCATAAAAACAAAGAGAAGTTTTGATTTATAAAGATGGAATAGCCAGCAATGTCAAATGCTGCTCAAACAACATGGGTTTGAAAAAGTCTTTTTTTTCATAGATGATCTTTGCAACAACTATTTTTGTGGAAGGATGAGAAAAAAGATTAGAGCAGGATGAAGAGCGAACGAGAGTTATAAAATTGGATATAGTCAAAATAGACCACTCTTCTGAGAAGAGAAAAGCAAACAGAACACAAGGAATGCTTTTACATAAGATGGAAGAGACTTGAATATGTTTAAAAATCAATGGTAAAGATTTAATTGATAGGGAGATGGTGGCTATTTGGGGGAGAAAAAGGATAATGCATAGTGTTGGCTCATGAGAAGGGGAGTAAGCAGGGAGGGATTTGCAGAGAAGCCCATGTTTGCATGCTTGTTATAAAGAGGAGGAGGGGGCCCCCCTCTCAGGAATTCTATTTTCCTGTAAAGTAGGAGACAGTATTTTTGTCGGAGAGCAGGAAGGAGAGGTAGAGAGGTATGGGGAGAGCTGAGAAAGTTTGAAATATAGTTGTTGTTGAGTTGGTGGAAGTCCACGTGAGAAAAATAGTGGAATTCCTGGTTAGTGTTGAGGGCCCACTCTCCAGAAGCATGGAAACACTTATTTTCTTATACTGTTAAATAAACAACCCATGATATAGTCATGTTTTATGAAAAATCGGAGTTAACAACATCTGTGTAAATAAGAGCAAAATATTTGAGAAAATTGGAAAGAATTAAAGGGAAAAAAGGTGATTCCTTTTCTGGCTGTTTGGGAAAACTGGAAAGGAAAATATTTATTTGAAAACATAAAATTAAAAAATCTCTAACTGTTTCTATGCTTATTAAGTGAACTGGCTGAGGGGAAAAAAGTTCTTTTCTCATATAAAAAAGGCCTGGGCTGAGTTAAACATTAGAGGTTATTTTAGAAGGATATCAGGGTTTGCATGGGAAAGTGCACAAAAATTGATGGATTTTCGTTTTTGCTGTTACCCACTGGCATTGGGGCTCTGCAGTGTTCTGTCCACTCAGGAAGGTGAGCAGATGTTCCTGTGAATTTGAAACTAGCTCAGCAAATGGAGCCTCATTTTTTAGCTCAGCAATTTTTTTTTTTCCTTTTGGCTCAGGAAGACAAGGGACAGACACCTGGAGAATAGAGATGTGTCTCTAATCACTAGAAATTCTTAATGAGCTGGCTTCAGTTGGCTAATAGAAATTACTAAGTATAAAGTTTCAAGTTCCTTACATGTAGTGCATGTTACCGGGAATGCTGGTAGGAGCACAGGATAGCACACAGAATTGTTTTCTCTCTTGAGGAATTGATTTGGCTGAGGAGGAATGTACTCATACAAAAGCTATAAAAGAGACCTCACAGATGCAGATGTTTGAAGAGGTAAACTAAGGCTCAGAGTCAGAGAAGGAAGTGGCAATGGAAAGACTTCATAAAGGAAGATTCAGAAATAGGAGGACTGTCAGAGATCTAGCAAGAGCAAGACTCAGGTCTATTAACTTGCTTCTAATGCACTTGCAGGATAATGTGGAGAATCACACGGGAGATTTTAATGGCCAGGCTTGGAAATGGTACCTATCACTTTTGTCTTATACCATTGACCAGAAGTCAATCACACAGCCCCATCTAACTGAAAGAATAGCTGGGAAATAGAGCTTTAGCTCTGTGCCTGGGAAGACGATGTGGGTTTGTTGAGCATCTTTGAGCATCTGTAGCCAGTCTCTGCTACATGCCCATAGAAGCTTCACAGAAGAAATTTCAATCCCTTTCTCTCATTCATGATTCTTCAAATAACTTAATGTCATTCATCCCCTGGCTGAGCCACCTTCAGTTCTACCAGGTAATATTCATATGTCATTGTTCCCAAACCTTCTACCACCCAGCCATTATTTATAGCAAATGTTCTTGTTTTTTATTATTCTTCTCTAAATGAGGTGTTCACAGTAAGACATAATTTTCCAGATGTGACCCAAAAAATGCTGGTAAAATAGGATTATTATTTTGATTGATTTCATAACTGTAAGGACAAGAAGAGGGCTGAAATTGGGAAGACTTCAAAGTTAAAGGCACATAATGGAAGTCCATGAAACATAGAATTTGAAAATGAAAGAGATCTTCATGATATTTTAACATGTCAGCTGTATCAAGCATTAGTGGTTATGTACTGTTCTTCTCAAACAGGAAAAAGGCAAATCAAACAATTCATTTCCATAAAACTCCAAAGAGAACGCAGGGAGAAGTTGCCTTTGAGTGATATTACTTTTATATTATATTATAGATTTAAATGAAAAAGCCACCAAGGATTTCCATATTAAAATCTTTTTATTGCAGTATTAACCAGTCCCACCTGTTTGTGTCTAAAATGTTATACTCAATAATGTAGTTAGCAATTAACATGATTATATGATATATAAGCAAGCTAGCATTGCTATGAGGAACTAAAAGTTGTCACCTTACACTTTCACCTGCATTAGATATGGCACTGATATCTTGCCATTTGGGCATATCCCAGTGGCCTCAGAGGTCCAAATGTTTTCATCTAGCGACCCTGTGAAGAGAGAATGGATCTTTTCTTTCTTTTTCTCTTTTCTTTTAGAACAGTTATGTTTTCAGTGTTCTCTGGTAGGAAATATTATAACCCCAATCAAGTGGGTATTCTTATCAGAGAAAAGAATCGATTGAAAACAGTTTATCTATTTCTAAATTCATAGCAGAGAGAAAGCCTGCAGATCTATCTCTCTATTTGATCTACCAATGTGCTTACCTAGCTATTTCAAATTTTTCTTTCTAAATCGAGTTTTTAATGTCATGGCTTCTGGGTCCATTGGTTTCCATATTTTTGTTTATTCAATTGTTTTGTTTTGGCTAGACTCATTGTGAACAGTGACTATCACACCTCTATTTTTCTGTAAATGTGCCTGCTGTTTGATGTTGAAGTAGTTGGAAACAGAATTCACTGTAATTATAATTAAAATTTAGTTTCCTGTTGCAATTCCTGTTTCTTCTTGTTTCCAGGTTGTCTCTCAGGGGTGAGATGCTGAGGGGTATAAACAACATTTACCGATTTGGGTATTAGTGACTTTTTTGACAGATTCATTCATAACAAAACTTAAGTAATATTAACAGATTCTCACCAAGCATGTTAGAATAAACAAACAGTGAGTATCTAGGCATAAAGCCATGTACTTTCAGAGCTCAATATGTTTATAATATATACGAGAGAAAAACACTGAGAAAACATAAGTAATTATTCTACTTGGTTGTTATTTGACAAATTATTATTATTTTTTTTTTCAGAGAGGAGTTTAGCCATAGCTGACATTACTGAGAGGGAGAACAGTAGAATATTGGGGGCAAATGGTGATAGAGTTGGGGAAGGTTTGTTATCCAGAAAAAAAAGATTGAGAAACAAGGGGGATTTTTCACTTCGAATCCCTCAGCTCTGTCACAGGACATTTATTTTGCTTCCTGAATGGTCTTTGGCACCTGGGGGAAAACGGTTGTGAAAATGACAGATGCAATTTTCTTCTTTGTTTTTTTTTTTTTCCATAATACTATAATTATGAACCATGCAGAGTAGGGGCGGAACATTCATTGGAGAGCATCTTCAATTGTCCTTTGAAAACATTTTGGTCTCCGTAGCATCGTTTAGAAACACAAGTCTTTGTGGGGTTTCTGACTTTTCTTTTTATCTGATAGGCTCATAATCTTATAATGGCATTAACTTTGTGAACAGTTACCAAAAAATTATTATTTTTAAAAATAATGCTTAAATGCTTAAAGCATGGTTAAAAAAAAGACATGGAAGGAAGTGAGATGATAGTTTAGAAACTTCCAATCGTGGATATTTGGTACTGTAGAATTCAACAAGGAATGTTAGAAATTTCCCCAAATAAAATTAATTTAAATTTAGTTTCGCAAAAGGTTATTTTATAGAAGACATTAAAAAAGAGAAAGCTAATTTCTGAATTTGACTAAATACTTTATCAGTGTGTTTTATATTTTCATATGTTTTCCTGTTATTAAGTAGCATTCTTTAATTTCAGCTCGAAGAACTCCTTTCAGGGTTTCTTGAAAGATAGGTTTGAGGTGATGAACTCTCTCATGTTTTCTTTGTTCATTTGGGTAAATATTATCTTCCCTTTATTTCTGAAGGACAACTTTGCTGTGTAAAGTATTTTTGGTTGGCAGTTTTGTCCTTCAGCAATTTTAAGAAATCATTCACTCTCTCTTGGCCTGCAAGTTTTCTGTTGAGAAATCTGCTCGTAGTGTTATGGGAATTTCCTTTTATTTGAGGAATTTTTTATTTCTTGCTGCCTTTAAAATTCTCTTTGTCTTTGGTTTCAGACAATTTTGTTGTAATATGTCTTGGAGAAGATCATTTTGAATTGAAAATTTGGGGGAACTTAAAAGCTTCATAAACTTGGATGTCCGGATCACTCCCCAGACTTGAGATGTTCTCAGCCTTTATTTTTTTAAAATGAGCTTTGTGCCTCTTTCTCTTCTGGGACTCTCATAATGCATTGATTGTGTCTCTTAATGGTATTCCATAGTTCACATAGTCTTTGTTTACTTTTTTCTTGCTCTTCTTTCCTTTCTTCTCTTCTGACTACATAATTTCATATGATCTGTCTTTTATTTCACAGATTCTTTCTGCTTGATCAAGTCTGCTATTGGTGCTCACTCTTATTTTTTTCCATTTCATTCTTGTATTCTTCAGCTCCAGAATTTCTGTTTGGTTCTTTTTTATGATTTTTATCTCTCTGTTAAAATTCTCATTTTGTTCTTGTTTTCCTGATTTTGCTAAATTATCTTTCTGTTTTTATGTAGCTCACTGAGCTTCTTTAAAATAACTATTTTGAATTCTCTACCAGGCAATTACAAATCTTTATTTCTTTGGGCCCAGTTACAGGTGAATTATTATTTTTATTTTTTGGTATCATATTTTCTTGTTTTTTTTGTGTTCCTTGAAATTTTGCATTGCTGTCTTCCCATCTGAAGAAGCCTCCTCCAGACTTTATTGACTGGTTTAGCTGGCCAGACTCTGTAATATTGGGAGAAAATACACAAAACTGACCATTAGGCACCACCTTAGGAGAAGAAAATATTCCTTTCTCATTTTCTTTCATATTACCTTTTTAACCTGCCTGGAATCTTCTTCATTCTATCCTACTTCTTTTTCATAGAGGCCACATCTCTTTGTTCAAAATAATGACACTAAATTGTTTTCTGAAATTTTCTTTTCGATTCTGCAGTAAGAAAACTTTCAGAAGTTTGCTCCGAATATTTGGAACACTGTTTTTCCTCTTGTTCTATGCTTGAACATTTTTTTTCTATTCAACTTTAATGCCATAAGGATATGCATACAGCTTGAGTAGATTTTTCTTGTTTCAGCTCCTTTTCTATTGTATTGATGGTGAAAATGTCAATGTTCATAGTTTAATGGACATTATTTCCATTTTAATTATTATTTTTTGACAGTTTTTATGATACCTCCCCTTAGTTGCAATTTGATTTTCTTTCAACTCCTATAGCCTGATTCTTTGATACTCTAAGGAGAAATTTTATATTTCATCTGTAATTCCTAGCAAATCAGGGTCATCCCTCTTTGCCCCATTCACTTTTTCTCTCTACCCCATCCATTAGATTCTACCTATGCAGATTAAGCCTTTAGAACATGTTGTATTACAGGTCTTTGCCCGCTACTTTCTCTCATCTTTTTCTTAAAGATAGAATGGTTAGAGAAAGAGTATTTGCCTCAGAGCATAATTTGCAAAGCAGAGGACTCTGAGAGTCTCTTTTCTCATAAAGGAAAGAATGGTATATTTTTAGTTTTCTGTCTATGAACCCAGAGATTGGAAGTGAAAGCTGGGCATGCTATGGAGTTACTAAATTCCCTCTAGGTTTTCAAAGTTAGAATCTATCTATTCCTTGTAGGTTATAGAATTTGTTGTCTTCAGTGGTTTTAGTAATATGTTGAGAAGAGCAGCAATAAAAGATGCTAGCCAGAAGCTATTTTAACCTGAACACCGCCTATCAGGAGGTTGGGAAAAAGTAGCATTTTATTTTTATATAGAGATTATGTGCTAATCATTTAATTTTTAAACTTTTACCTGGAATTGAGATATAATCCTGTGGGTAATATGAAAATATAAATAGTTTCCTTTCTTCCTTTCCTTTTTTCAAAGTAAGGGTACCTCAGAAGAGTAAAACAGAGACCTAAAAGTTCAATGATAACTATTAAAATGTAACAAAATTGCATTGTGTTTGAATCCACTGTGGTATATTCCAAATGTCTTCCATCTGTTTGGTATATTTTTCTTATTGTAATAGATGATACAACTAGAGAACAAGAATATCCTTTATGTCACTGACTTGCAATGATACACAAGTATAAAATGAAGAGTCATATCATCTACACAAATCATCTTCACTGTTAGATACATTAATAAGAAAACAATTGAACTACATGTGTTAAAAAGATGGAACCATTCAACAAATTGTTCTTCATAGACAAAAGAAAAAAAACGGTAGCGGAGCTAAAATTGACAAAGGGAACACAGGAAGAAGTTGAGGGATTGGAGTGGGAGGAAAAAGAATGAAGATTAGTAAATATCTATTTGAGTCTACAATTGCATTTTTGAAATAATTAGTCACCTAATTATGTATCCAGATATAGTAATTTTTGTTCCATAGTTATGATTCATTTTAAGCATTCTCTGTGTATAATTTTCAGTTGTGATTTTTTTCAAAAAATCAAATTTCAGAGGAATAATACATTTATTTGAAATTGCTTTAGAAATGTGTTTATATTCCATTTTGGAAAAACTAGGAAGAGTTTTCCTCTTCTAAATGGCTATGAAAGTGAATAACTTCTCTGTCCTTTTAAGAAACATATGTACATTAGTTGAATGGTATGTAGTTCATCACAAACAGGAGACATTAAGGAAAAATAAAACATTTAATGTAAATGAATTTTTAGCACCTGATCACTTAATTGAGATTTTGCCCATAATCTACTTCTATTTTACTGGTTGATGTTTGATGATTTGAAGAAAAATTTAAAAAGTATTGTCGAACTGTGTATAAACCATGGCCGAATAAAAGATTCATAATTTTCACTCAAGTTGAAGGATTATCTGGAATGTTGGTACAGAAAGAACTTGATACTCTAGGAATACATTATTTTGAATTCACAATTGAACTAGCTGAAAATCTTACTCTGTAGCTGAATGCACTGGCAGTCTGGTAATCACAGCCATAAACATAAGTCATTTACAGTGGGAGTGGGCTTCCATACTTGTAACATCTTGAAGATGTTTCTTCTTTGGATAAGCCAAATTAAGCATGCATTGAAGCCATATTGTTAAAGTTTCCACAATAAAATCTCTTTATTGTTATTTCCTGCAAAAGTTCCTTGGAATAAAAATTCTCTCTTAATAAATAAAAAAGCTTTGGCTTTTTATATGAAGGTGAACCTACTGATCTTTAGTTATAGAATACCAATGATTATATTATAAAGTACATTTCAGTAATTGGGACCCTATTTTTACTATACAATTGGAGGTACAATCTCATGGAAAATAATTTCCTCAGGAAATAAAGTAGTTAAAAACATCATTTTGGCGATGAAGTTGAGACGATGTTTAGATTTCTAACATATGTAATGCACTTTTAGACATGTTAATTTCCACCTAACTGCTTATTTTTCTTTCATATTTTACATTTCATATTACTTTCCCCCACCTATAGTAACCAGTTGTATTCATAATGAAACTTAGAAAATTCTCTAATGATTCCTATTTATCCATGCTTGTAGCTTTCTTTATATTTCTACTTTGGCCTAGGCTCCTTGTTTTCAACCTGTTCTACTTTCACAAAACTTTGTGAACCTCACTGAGGATACTAATTATTACCTTTAGTATTTATGAATTGTAAAAATATTCAATGAGAAAAAGTCTCTTTTATATTTCTTTGCATTTTATTAACACCAAAAATACTTGAAAAACATAAATGTATATATTTTTTCATTTATGAAGTTAACTCAATATATAGACTCTTAGACCTCTTGCAACAGCATGTGTCAAAGAGATTGGGTAGGGTTGGTCTCTTAAAGTATGCTGAGTTTGCCAAAGTATGATACATTTTAAAAACATTTATGATACTTATTAGAAAGAAAATGTGTGTAAAAATATGGTTCTTTTAAAATTCAAGTTTACCGAGCCATTTAAAAATATAATAGCCTTTATTGGAAGTGAGAAAATACCTCAAGGCCTTAGCTCTAACTCTTCGGAAAAAACAAATAGTAAAGATGAAGATAAGGCTTTCATCAGTCTGCCCATTTCCGAGGGACATGGGAAGCCCAGAGGCCTGAGAATACTTCGGGGGAAGTATTCTCAGGCCTCTGGGGGGATAGTGTAATATCTTGGGGGCCTGAAGTTAATCATTCCGGTTCTATATAAATAAGTACTGCACCTAAAATAATGGGTCAGATTCTCTAAATGGACTAAGGGGTATAAGTAGATATTGGAATCAAGCAAGTCAGGTTGCAGCTCAGAAAACACAAGTCCCAACTCAGGAAGCTGCCTGAAGGTCTCTGATAAAGTTAACTAGCATCTCCTGTGTGTCTTACCTGCTGCCTCAGTTTAATGTAGTGTTTCTCAGATGGAGACAATTTTGATCATAGGCCAAATGTCCAGAGACATTTTTGGTTGTGACAACTAGGGGAAGTGCTATTGCCATCTAGTTGGTAGGAGCCAGGAATGCTACTAAACATTTCACATTGCACAGGGGCAGTAAGTAATTCACTCCTAACCCAACAAAGTCATTTATAGAAACATTTGATAAATACCGTCTCAAAACAAACAAACAAACAAACAAAAACAAACCTGCCCAACCCCATAGCTAACATTATATTTAAAGATGAAAGGCTGCTTTCTCTCTAAGATTAGGAACAAGGCAGTAATGTCTTTTCAGTATTTTGCTTGAGGTCATAGCCAGTGCAACTATGCAAGGAAAAGAACTAAAAGGCTTAGATTACAAAGGAAGAAGTAAAGTGGCATTTATCCATGAGTGAGTATAGGTAAGCACAATAAATAATATCAATAAAAGTGACTTGATCTAATAGATGAACAAAGTTTCAGTTTCCAAGTCACTACAAATTCAATTATATTTATAAATACTTGCAATAAACAATTTGAAGTGAAATTTTAAAATTTTATTTACAATGGTGTCAAAAATATAAAATGTTTGAAAGTAAATTTAATATTTAATGAAATATGGGAAGAACCACTACACAGAAAATTACAAAACATTATTGAGAGAAATTAAAGAAAACGTAAATAAATGGAGAAATATACCATGTTCATGGATAAGACTCAGTATTGGTAAAATTTCCCTTAAATTAATCTATAGACTCAAATTAATCTTAATCTTCGTCTCGGTGAGTTTTTATGTTATAGGAATTGACAAACATTATAAAATTCATATGACAAAGCAAAGAATCTAGAGTAGTCAAAATCCCGAAAAAGAACAATTCTCTTTGATTCTAGACTTCCTATGAAAATACACTATTCAGGATGGTGAAATATTGGCATAAGAATAGACAGAACAGAATAGAGACAGAAATAAACACCTATTTATGTTCATTGATTTTTTTCAAGACACTAAAGCAACTAAATAGAGGCATGGAGAGTCTTATTACCAAATGGTGCTGGAACAAATCGATACCTATATGGAAATAAAAGAATCTCCACTCTTACTTCACACCATAAACAAAAATTAATTCGCATTGAATTACAGATGTAAAAGTAAAAGCTGAAACTCTAACATTATTAGCAGAAAACATAGGACAGGATTTTTCAAATTGGTGGTGTGATGGACTTTGAATGTTTGTGTCCTCCTAAAATTTATGTATTAAAATATACCACCCAATATAATGGTATTAGGAGATGGGGCCTTTAGGAAATGATTACATCATGAGAGTGAACCCTAATGAATAGGATTAATATCCTTGTAAGGGGCTAAAGAGACCAGAATTCTTAACCTTCTGCTCATCAAAAGATATAGTAAATGTGTAAGCAAGCCACTAACAAGACAAAAATATTTGTAAAACATATTTGACAAAGCACTTGAATCAATATCACATAAAGAACTTCTGTACTCAAAAAGAAAAAGACAAAAAAAATCAACAAAAATAGGCAAAATACTTGAATGGATGCTTTACATATGTGAATGGCCAGTGAACACAGTAAAGAGTGCTCAATATTTTTAGTCTTCAGAGAAATACATTTACAACCACAGTGAGATAGTCCTACATATCCACTAAAATAACCAGAATATTCTGACAACACCAAATATTGGTGAGGAGTGGAAGCACTGAACTGTCATACATTGCTGATAAAAATATTAAATGTTAGAACTTCTTTGGAAAAGGTTTTGCACTTAAAAATATAAAGTTACATGCACCTACTCTTTGACCTAGTAATTCTATTTAGATTATTTACCTAGAAGAAATATGAATTATCTATACATAAAGACTTGTTTAGAATGTTCATAGCAACTTTATTTACAATAGCCCCAAACTAGAAACAACTCACAAATTTACCAACAGGAGAATTAATAACCAAATTTTGTATAATTATACAATGGATTGCTACTCAGCAATAAAAATAAACTACTGATACAGCGTAAACATGAATGACTCAGACATAATTTTGAGCAAAAGAAGCAAAATAAAAAGAACTCATCTTATATGATTCCATTTATAGGAAGTTCTAGAACAAAACTAGTGCAAGGTTAAAAAAAAGAATGATTATTCCCTCTGTGAAAGTAGATGAACTAGAAAGAGACATGAGAGAACTTTCTAGGGAGGTGGAAATGTTCTAAATCATCATAAGAGTGGGTTATGTATATGTATCTATTGGTCAAAATTGTACCATTAGGATTTATGCATTTTCATGAATTAAACTTACCTGAACATTTAAAAAATATTAATAATGATAGCTTCATGGACAGAAAAACACTACTCATTTTATAAAAGCATATTTTTATTTTCTTTGTTTCAAATTTTCCTTATAAAAATATTTGTGAATAAATAAATTGCAGCTTTTTAGAACTTGCCTTAACTTTTAAACAATAATGGAAATGTTGTGA
>NW_011888962.1:13442-22156 GCF_000151845.1 Pteropus vampyrus
AACTACTGATACAGCGTAAACATGAATGACTCAGACATAATTTTGAGCAAAAGAAGCAAAATAAAAAGAACTCATCTTATATGATTCCATTTATAGGAAGTTCTAGAACAAAACTAGTGCAAGGTTAAAAAAAAGAATGATTATTCCCTCTGTGAAAGTAGATGAACTAGAAAGAGACATGAGAGAACTTTCTAGGGAGGTGGAAATGTTCTAAATCATCATAAGAGTGGGTTATGTATATGTATCTATTGGTCAAAATTGTACCATTAGGATTTATGCATTTTCATGAATTAAACTTACCTGAACATTTAAAAAATATTAATAATGATAGCTTCATGGACAGAAAAACACTACTCATTTTATAAAAGCATATTTTTATTTTCTTTGTTTCAAATTTTCCTTATAAAAATATTTGTGAATAAATAAATTGCAGCTTTTTAGAACTTGCCTTAACTTTTAAACAATAATGGAAATGTTGTGACGACATTTAAAAATTCTTTGCCTAAGAACCAAAAGTTATGTAGTGTTTTTGACAATTCAATGCATATTTATTAATGTGCTTATTGTTTATTTATAGATTAGAGTTTATTTTCTTTTTTTTAATCAAATGGAAATAGTCACAAGGCTGAGTTTACCTTTCAGATGTTTAAAATAGGTTGTCTAGTGTGAATATAAAATTGAGGAAATGCAAGTAGCATCAAAGAATAAAAACTAGTAAATGCGATAAATTAAAAATCCACAGACTACAGTATTATTAAACAACTAAAGATTTTTGGGGAAAATTATTTGAATTGCTTTTAAAAACATCCGTCTTTAGATTCATTTTAATAGTACTACTCTTAGTTATATTTTCAAAATTGCAAATTGCCTTAGAAAGGAGGTAGAATCAAGTATTGTTTAATTAAAGTCATATGCTTTAATTTGAATAATGCTCCAAAATGTTGACCTCATTATTTTTTCTCCTTTTTCTTGGAGACTTTTTCTCTTGCTATTTTCTATTTTGATTTGACTGTTATTACCTTTCACAAAACATCACATAAACATATCGTCATACAATTGCAAAATAAAAATGAGTGTGGGTATTCCATTTCTGTTTATTTAATATTTCATAAAAAAATATTTTAAGTAAACTGGTAGTTAATGCCCAGGAATCTTTTTAATCTCTCTTCAACAGGTGTAGTTTAGGAAATAGTTCATGTTTTCCTGATAAGAAAAAAAAAGGAAGTTGTGTACTTATAAATGAATATGACCAAAGAGAAAGACACAGTAACCGAAGAAAAGATTCCTCAAATCATCAGGAGACTTTAGAGTTTGTCAATATATATCATTAAACAAGAACCTGTTATCAGTTTGAAACATGTCATAATAAAGAGGAGACGTTTCAGAATTATGCATATATTCCAATGACTACATGATTATGAAAGCTAGTCATAGAAATGAGAGAAGTTAAGCCTTTTCACTTTTATTGGCATTGATAAATATTAGTCACTTCATTGACTACACGAGTCTTTGAAATGTCTTTTATTGAGGCAGGGGTATCGTATCTATTTATCTAATTACGCACACATCTACATTTTAAAATAAAATATTTTGCATATAGTTTTCTTTATAATTAAATCGAAAAACTGTAGAATTGGGAGAAGTAGACTTTATAAACCTTGAGAGAAAAAGGTTAAGTATGTTTGATAGAATTAAATGTTGACTAAAATTAGATTTGTTTGAAAGAACTGTAGGATCTTGGCAAGAAATGTGTTTTAAGGTGTTTTAAGTATATACTGCTTTGTCTTAAGGTTTACATGTTAATTAATAAAGATTCTTGGCCTAGCTAAGTAGAAAAGAATTATTTGCATTTAGTCTACCAACTGTATCTCAGTCATAAGTGTTATTTAATATCCTAAAAATGTTTGGTTTTCAACTTTGTTTAAATGACTAGTCTGTGGGTGGCAAAGACAGGCTTTACTTAGCCTTGCTTAGATTTTGTCAGGATTCTCATAATCTTCAGTTATTGTAATTTATTAGTTCCAAAATGATATTTAGTTCTTGGTGAGTAGCATTATTGGAAAAATATTTTATTTCTTTAATTATGTGTTTTTCCCATTTATAAAACAGTATGTGTATATAGAGAGTTATTTCAACTCATGGTTTTTTGTGTATGTGTGGTTTGGACATAAATACACACACACACACACACACACATGCACACACAATTTGACATCATAACTAAAGTAAAATGTTGAATCCTGCTTTTCTACCTGGCAATTTATCATAAACATTTTCCTATATAACTGAAAACTGTGTAATATGTTTGTGTAATACGACTATATTATAATTAACAGTTCTTTCATTGCTGGATATTTCCTTGTATTACATACAAATTTCTAGAGAACATCTGTGTGTATACATTTTTATCTGTATTTTGTATTATTTACTTAGAATGGATTCCCAGCTGTAAAACTGCCAGATCAAAAGCTTTTCTTAAATAAACTGTTTTTCAAAAAGACAGTTACACTGTGTTCAATCATTAAAGGTATACAAGTATAGTTATCTGATTGTCCACTTACCAGACTTACATATTATAATTTTTTGTTTTTGCTAGTTATAGGTAGAATATCATTGTTTTACTTTGTATTTCTGAAGTGACTAAGGAAGTTGACATTTAAAATCTGTCTTTTATGCTTTTGTCTTTTAGGGTTTTATGATTTTCTTTATGATTAACATTATCGCTTCCCTAAGGATTTTATTCTTGTCATCATATTGCAACAGATAATTTTTACATTTTTACATCATTTACTTTTTGGTTACATTTTTTATTTTTTTACTTCAGAGAAGTAAATTTTCTTAACATAGTCAAACAATATTTTTCGATATTAATTACTTTGTGTAAAGAACTCTGGGCAAATGGAATCTTACATTTGCATTACCTGAATAGTAGATATCTATTATTAACAAGTAGTTTAATATTTAAGCTGTAGCTTATAGTTAGATTTTATTTTTGGTATATCATTGCTTTAAAACTACAGCTAAAGGAAGTCAGATAGCTTGTTTTTCATTTCCCCGAAAATATCCAAGACTAGAACCAATGTTATCAGTCTCTAATGGTGGTTGGCAATGTCAAGATGGTTTGTGGCCATGTCAAGATGTTGAGTCAGTGCCCAGGTCATTGCTCATTAAAGATGCTGCTCTTTGGACCAACAGGAGACCCAGTAACAAGATTCTAACAATTTCTGATGCTTTCTTATATCCTTTCAAAGCAGTGCAGAACATTTTGTTCTTTAGAAAATATTCAGGCCTCTTTCCTTCTGTTATAGCACTTACTATTTGCATTTATATTTTGGTCTGTTCTTTTTTTTTTTTTTTAAATAACAATGAATACATCGGGAGAAAGAGTATTTTAAAAACGTTATTATGTCTGCATATTTATGCCTGCATACTCGCCCATTAGTTATTGTATATGTATTTTTTCATAGGATTAGATAGCTTTTTTTCAAATGTGGATTATTCTATTTTGATGAATCATTAATAATTCTGTATACTTTTACTGTCATTTCTTATTAGATGTGTCAGTTTTTATTTTTCATCAATCATTCCTTCTTTTCCTTCCTCCTACTTTTTGTTTCCTTTAGACCTTCAGAATGTGAATCAATCCCTAGTCTGTTATGATTTATAGTCATCTGCTTCTCATACGATTTCTTCTTTGATGCATTGTGCCTTCTGTTACATTCTTATTCTGTTGGTCGTCTATTGTTTTAAATTCGCTTCCACCCTACCCCCACCATTATCCACTGTCATATGAAATTGTTAGCCATGTGAAATAAGCCTGTTTTGTATGTATGTACACATTTTACTAAAGCCACCACTAATAGACATCATTCCTACTCACATATGAGATGGACAAATAATGATCTCTTTGTGATTCAGCAATCATCTCTAACCATATCTAGAAACATTATTTCTTCCTCATCAGTAAATTACCATACCAAGTGACCTTCATCTTTCCCAGAAGAACTTAGAAAGTTATGCTGCATTAACTTAATATAACATAATTTAAGAAAAATAAATTCAGTGATATAAAATTAAAAGATGTACTGCCAAAATTCTGGCGTCTCCAAAGTGACATTTTCTGGACCAGACTGAAAAATCCTAATCTGGCACTATTTTAGCTGAGGTTTCCTGGTTCCTTTCCAGGCCATAAAAATTTCTATAAAATGGAAATGATTACACATTTAATTATAGTTCCAAAATTTGCATTCTTGGATGAAACTGACTTTTTCTCTTGTCACGCTATAGCCGTAATTGCTACGTTGTCTGTTGTTAATTTTCATTTTAGTTGAGCTTTAATGTTTAGCTAGAGGATGGTCCAATAAGATTCTATAACCATCTTAGTCATTGGTAGGCAAAAATTATTTTTTATTACTATTTTAGGAAGTCTGCCCTAAAGTGGTGGTGAAAGAACTGATAACGATCAAAGCAGGCTCTTTTCTTTGGGGCTGTGGTGAGAAAACCAGAAATTAGGAGTAGAGAAATTAGCAGAGACAGATGGTGAGGGATTATAATAATTTCTAGGATCATCCAAATTGTCTGAAATTTATGCCAGATTTTTTTTTTTTTTAACAGGGCAACATGTCATGCTTATTTTGAGCTCCCATAGGAACATTTAATGAAGTTATACAGGACCTTGCATTCTGTTATGTTTCTTTGGATATTCAAGGAATTTTAGAAGCAATCTACATTGGACTTTGTCAGTGTTGCCAGCAACTGACAAATTTTAACTTTACAAATGTTTTCTAAAAAATTTTCTTTTAAATCACTCTGAGGAAAGACATGAAAGTAAGAGGATTGATTCTTAGATTATCTACATTTAGAACAACAACTTTCTTTTAGTTGCAAAAATATAGTGATAGTGTCCTCAATGTGAGGGGGAAGATTTCAGTGGGTACAGCAGCTGTTGATTCAAATATAATTATACATGTTCCTTCTATGGTTTCTCTTTAAATCAGCAACTTTATTTTATTATGAAAAATAACAATTTATATGATGATTCTGTAGAATTCTCAAAAATACTGCGCGCGCGCACACACACACACACACACGCACACACACACACACAAACACACACACACACACACGGCATAATCTGGTGAATCTGACGTGCTCCAGTGAAACACTCATCCAATTATGATCCTCAGTGTTCCTGTTGCAGTTATGGTCATAGTGTCAACAATAAAATCAATTTGACATGTGATCGAAAGTAACAAATACGCTTTATGTTCCCTGGAGACAATATAAACCATTCCTTGTAAATAAGAAACTTCAAAATGAAAGCACATAAAATACCAGCTATAGGCTGCTCAGCATGACTCTTAAACTTAATAAAATAAATTTCTCTGAGTGTCGAATTTTGAGTTCTCTGACTACATGACATTTGTCAGTAAAACAAAATACCCAGTTATATACAAGATTTTTTTATTAGAAATTTTCTTTTGCATGTTTTACCAATTAACTTTTTAGCCCCATCTTTCCTACGTGCCCAGCAATGTGCTAAAAGTTGTACATTTAATATAGTCTTTGTTTTGTTTTTGTTTCTTTTATTTTGCTATGTGTAGAGATATGAAGGACTAAACAAAGAAACCTGAAAATTTTGGAGGAGAGAAATAACATTTGAATTTTTAATCTGGAATCTTATTCGGTTTTGAAGAAAAATCATAATAAATGTGCAGCAGGGTTTTGGAGGTCAAAGATAGAGGCTGCCCACCATTTTAGGGTAAATGATTATTTAACCTCTTGCTTTAAGTATTTCATGTAAAATAAGACATAGTTGAAGATTCATCAATATATATCATCTCTGATATTATCCAGGAGGAAGATGAATCAGAGGAAAGCTGTGCTTGGAGGTTTGAGGGGAAATGGCATAAGTTAAGAAGACCTCTGTTCTATTGGAACCTTTCAGTCACTTCTAGAAATATTTCATATAATCAAAATTTTATTTATCTTCAGGATAAATATTGATGCTAAACAATTTCTAGCTAAACCAACAATTCAGCGCTCCTTTAGGGTGCTGAAGCTATCACAAATGAGGTGTTAGGGTCAGATATCTCCCTCTAGTAGCTTATACATAAAGCAGTGGTACGCAAATAGCAATGATCACACAAAATATTGCGAGGGGGTGGCGAATGTGAACTATAGACAATTGATGTAAGAATTCAGCCATTTAAAACATTTTAGGAACTTAAAGGATATAAATTATAGAAAAATCCAAAGAAAAGACAAAAAACTGCCTCAGGTGGAAACATGAGGCAAAATTAGATATTGCTATATGGAAGAAGTGGCATTTTAGTTGGGTATGATTTTTATATTTAGAAATGTGTGTGTGTAGAGAAAAGGGAGGAGAGGAATAGTGGCTCATTCCAGATTGAGGGAATTTAATTATTAATTTTTCCATTCCACATTTATTGATTGATTTCTATATATAAAACACTAAATCAAATTCTAGGAGTACAGGATGAATAAAAACGTTAGTTCTTGTCTTGGAAGATCTCCCCCAGTGGGAGAATCATATGTAGAAGGAGAGTACTAGGTGTGTGCTAGAGGCGGCTTCTTGGTTCTCTAAGGCCTGAATGGGGTGCCTCTTCTACCTAGCAGCACCAGAGTGGGCGGGGTTCATTCTCAATGCTCCTCAAGTCAATCGACAGCTAGGTGAACTGCATAATCCAACAGGGGGGAGGATTTTGTTCGTAGCTCTTTTAATACTCTGTACTAAAGTCATTCATGTATTTATCTTTCTTTGAGACCTTAAGTTTGTGGAGGCCATGAAGTTAGGTTTCATCATCTTTGTATTCCTTTGGTGTCTAGAACAGTGCCTTGCACACGCAGTGGGTATTAAAGAGTTTGGGAGTGTAATCAAGTTTTGCATGTCTTGGAAAATAGAACATCTTGTAGGGGGCATGGCTATGAGATAAGGTGTCCTATTTTTACATGTTGTCAGTCTCACTAGTCCAAACTTTCAGAATTTTAACAGCTGTGTCTAGTGGCTGAAGCCAAAGATAGCTAGTGTTATTGTGAATCACCTTTGGCCTCTGATATTATTTTTGATCTATGAAGACTGCAGGCATTTTTAAGTTCTCATCGCTCTGTGGCTAAGCTTTAAGGCAGGAGAGTAGGGAGCTGAATATCAGCAAGCCACTCTGCTCATTTATTTTTTTAAAAAAGTTCCTGTTAAAAAGTCACCTTTTACCCCAATTTCACATTCAATTTTGGTTTATCCTTACCTTTAAGACACTAAATCAATATTCTGAGATTGTTTAGGAGGCTTCTTATTTTTCTCAGCTGTAAACTCAATTACTTTTCCAATGATTTTATAGCTAACAGTAAATGGTCCATGAAGTATATAAATAAAATGGAGAGCAAACATTTCATGCTTAAATAGCTGTTATGGTAGTCGGTGTAATGGACTGGAATTTCAGAAATAACTGGTGACAAATCATTAAGTGGCCACATGATATTTTGCTATAATTTCTCCAAAGATATCATTTGCAGGTGTTCTGACACCCATCTTACCCTAGCTGGTATTTTATATTGTTTTATGTAAACAAGTATCTGTATATCTTTATGAAATGTAAGAAGGAAGAGTTATGATACAGTTTCATTGTCATAAATGGTCATCGAGAATATTATTTCTTTGAAAATTTTACTTACATGTCTACAATTGTTCATGACATTTCATGGAAATGGTAAAACTAGGTAGCTTCTTCCAGGCTGTGTATAAATCTCCTTTGTCATTATAGAAACAGACTAAATCTACTAGTTCTGAAATAGTTCCTAATGGGACTTTTAAGAATCATCGTTTTCTGGATTGTTATGACTCAGATTGATTATGGCCAGGCCTGTACTCATGGTGAAGGCGATGAGCAAGTATAGTATTAAATGAGTATCCTGTTTACCTGAAGCTGTCCAGCCAAAATGTTGTCATTGACACTAGCTATTTCTTCAAAGCTCTGTATTTGGTCAGAGACACTGAAACTACTCTGTCCATTTTATATGTGCTCTATGAGACAATTCAAATGCTTTTCAAATCTTGGAATCTCGTGCTTGTATTTAAACAGTTTTATAAACATGCAAAGTCAGCCATGTGGTCTGCTGGCCTTTCTAAATACCACTCATTTGTCAAGGTTTGTACAAATAGACCTAAAAAGAACTCTCAAGGTCATTTTTATTGCAACCCATCATTGATGACGTTGAGAAGTTGTGGGTACGACGTCACTCTGTGAATTTATGTGGAAATGAACTGGGGTTAGTCAGACAGTATCTCTTTGTTTTCATTTAGTGGTATTGCATTCACAGAAGTTTTTCTTCAAGAGAAGCAGAAGGATAGAAAGAAATCTTTCTCTGTTATTCCTCCTTTGGTGTCTTGACTTTCTGAAACTTAATTTTCTTATTCTTAAACTCCAGACAGAATTAATCGTTTCCTTCTCTGTAATTTTTGTTTATATCTGTGTATTGTGCTGAGGTAATTTTTTCTAGTGCAGAGGGAACTTTAAGCAGCTTCATTTTTTCTTTTCTTTTCTAAATGATTAGGCCTTTACAAAAAGTCACAAACTCAAGAAGTAACAGGAGCATTCCTCTTATCCCATCTCTCTTTAATCAGCTAAGTAGGTTAACTGATACTCTCTATTTCCTCCATAAAGTCTACACACTAATGCCCATGCACATTCTAGAAA
>NW_011888962.1:23546-43140 GCF_000151845.1 Pteropus vampyrus
TTTTTTTTTTATTTTCAGTAGTGAGCCTGATTCAGTACATGTGAAATTTATGTAGTGTTGGCCTGCCTTTTCCTTTTCTGCAGATGGTCGCTCATGGACCTTCATTGGCCTCCCTCAAATATAACAACAGCCTAGAGTTGAATTATTCAGGCAGTGTGGCCACCCTGGGAGACTTGGTGCATTTTGCAGGTTCTGCTGTGATACAAACCAATCAACCCATCTTTTATATCTTCTTTCCATATTGTAATTCCCATGAGGTAAAGTGTTAGGCTACATTAAGCCTCATAAAAAAAAATCTGAGTTCATGATGTGTAACTTCTCAATAATGGTAATTAGTATAATCTGTTTTTTGAATTTGCTGATATTTGAAAGAAAATGCTACCAGTTTTCTCATTTCTATTTAAATATTTAAGACCAAAAACTTTTTAGTAGAGGAATTAGTACCTCTACAAACCTTTGCGAGTGGCTTTGATTGTATGCTGAATTATATAAATGATCAGGAGCAGACATCTCATGAAACCAAGAACATACACATAATTTATAACACATAAGAAAGAAATATATTTTGAATTTTAAAGTATGAATAAAAATTGAAGTTGAAATTTTTGAAGAGTCAAATATCTCCTATGTATCAACCAAAATCTGTGGGAAAATATTGTTAATTAAAAGAGGACAAAAGCTGGGAAAGACTCCCAATATAAGAGAGGAAGACTATGTTAGGAAGTACCCAACTATGTAGGTATCAGTGAACCTATGGGCACACGATGTAGATAATATTAAAAATGTGGTAATATATTATATACTACTCACAATTATAGTAAAAAATATCACTACCTCTCTCATTAATTGATGGAATAAGTAGACAGAAAATCAGTAAGGATTTAGAAGACTTGAAAAACACAATTAACTTGACTTATTGATGTTTTTAGAGCACTGCACCCCAAAACAGCAGAATGTACATTCTTTTCAAGTATACACAGAACACTTACCAAGAAAAAGTATATTTTGTGCCATAAAAAATAAGTCTCAGTACGTTTAAAAGTATTGCAGAGTATGTTCTTTAATCGCAAAGGAACTAAATGGAAAATCAATAACAGAAAGATGCCTGGAAAGCCCTTAAATATTTGGACACTAAATAGCATGCTTCTGAATAACTCATGTGTAGTGGGTTGACTTGTGGCTTCCAAAATGATATGCCCATGCCCCTGGTACCTGTGAATGTGACCTTATTTGGGAAACGGGTTTTGCAGATATAATTAAGTTAAGGATATCAAGATAAGATAATCTTGGATTATCTAAGTGGGCCCTAAACCCTTATGAAAAAAGAAGAAAGGAACACACAGACACAGAGGATATGGCCATGTGAAGATAGAGGCAGAGATTGGAGTTGTATAGGCATATACCAAATAACACATGGAGGCACCAGAAGCTGGCAGAAGCTAGGAATGGAATCTCCTCTGGGCCTTCAGAGGAAGTATGGCCCTGCCAACAGCACTCCTAATTTTGTGGTAATTTGTTCAGGTAGCCAAAGGAAACTAATGTACCATGAGTTAAAAAATAAATGCAACCGGAAAGTAGAAAGTATTTTTAATGAAATGAGAGTGTATATACAACATACCAAAAATTTGCTAGATCCTCATGAAGGAGTAATTAGGGAAAAATCAATAGCAGTAGATGCTTATCTTAGGAAAAAAAAAGTCTCAAATCAATGACCCCGCTTCTACCTTAAGCAAATAGAATAGAGCAAATGAAACCCGAAATAAGCAGAAGAAAGGTAATATTAAAGATCAAGGCAGTAATCAGTAGCATAGAAAGAAAAACAATGGGGAAATCAATGAAAACAAAAATTGTTTCTTTGAGAAGATTAATAATATTGATAAACTTATAGCCAGGATGGATCAGAAAAAGAGAGAAGACACAAAATTACCATATCAGGAATGAGAGAGGTAATATTACTACAGATTCAACAGTTATTTAAAGGAGACTAAAGAGATAATAAAGGATAGCGAAAGAGTCAGCTGTTAGCTGTCCTTCCCTGTCCCCAGCTTTTACAGAGTTTTTGCTTTTCTCTCAGTAAAGTCCTGTGTGTCTCTGGGTCAGAGCTGCAGCCTCCCTCTGTGAATGAGGTTTTGTAGGATCTAATCTATTATACCAGCCCACATGTAGTGTTTAACATTTTTATAAGTTGGCTGCTTTCTCCTTACTTGTCAAGAGCAGAATTGTTCTTCCCCTTATACCAGGGATGAAAGCAGATGTGAATCTCTTCTTTGCTGAGAAGCATTTCTTCTTTTCTGAAATTTAGTTAATTTAACTTTCTTTTGATCCCCAGTTCTCTGGGGATTAAACTTAACAAACAAGCAAACATAGTTTTGGAGCTAATTTGTATTGTTCTTGTGAAGTTAGGAGGGATGGACTGCCATAACAAAATACCATAGACTGTGTGGCTTAAACCATAGAAATTCTAGAGTTTAGAAGTCCAAGATCAAGGTGTTGGCAGGTTTGGTTTTTTCTGAGGCCTCTGTCCTTGGCTTGCAGATACCTACCTTCTCACTGTGTCCTCACACAGTTGTCACTCTGTCTCTGTCTCCTAACCTCTTTTTATAAGGACACTAGTCATATTAGGTTAGGGCCTATGTAATTAAGTTAAAGATGACCTGTTTTAACTTAATTATCCCTTCTAAGGACCTATCTCCATCTGTGGTCACATTCTGAGGCACTGGAAATTAGAGAAGGCTTCAACATATGAATTTCAGAGGGACACAATTCAGCCCATAACTTCCTACTTGATCTGGCCCTCCATTAATTCCTTGACCTCATAGCCTACACTCCAGCCCCTTAGTCTATCCAGACATGCCAGCCTTGCTGCTGATCTTAGAACATGTCAGGCAAGTTACCATTCAAGGGTATTTTTACTGGCTGTAAGTTTGCCTGGGATAGTTTTCCCCTCAAGATATCCACTTGGATCATTCTTCCATCTCCTTCAGTACTTTGCACAAAGTACTGTTACCCTCTCTTTGAGGCCTACTCTGACTCTTTTATTTAAAAGTGCAATCTTGATCTCACTGCACTATTTATTCTTCACTTGAACTGGTAAAATGACACCACCAGTAGACTGTGACAAGTTATGGATAGATAGTGTAATACCTAGAGCAACCACTAAAATAGCTGTACAAAAAGACATACTTAAAAGTGGTATAGATAATTCAAAATAGAGTTTTAAAATGTTCAGATAACCCACAGGAAGACAGGATAAAGAAACAAGAGGAAAGAAAAACAATACAAACAAAACAAAAAGTGAAATGGCAGACTTAAGCCATAGGATATTGTTATATTAGATATAAATGGTCCTAATGCATCAGTTAAAAAACAAAATTGACATTATGGAATAAAAAATGTGACCCAACTATACGCTATCTACAGGAAACTCACTTCAAATATAGTGATATAGGCAGGTTTAATATAAAGGGATAAAACACATATCTTGTAAACATTAATCAAAAGAAAGCAGGAACAGTTATATTAATATCAGGTAAAGTAGACTTCAGAGCAAAGAAAATTACCAGAGAGAGACAAAGAAAGTCAATAGGTAATGGTAAAGGGTCACTCCACTAAGAAGACATCACATTTCTAAATGTGTACAAAGCAAATGACAAAGCTGAAAATATGGAAGCAAAAACTGACAGAAATTAAAGGAGAAATAGATATTTTACAATTATAGTTGAGGACTTCAATATCTCTCTCAATAATTGCTAGAATGACTAGTTATCTATATTGAAGATATAGAAAAACTTGGCAACATGATCAACCAATACGATCTAATCAACATTTAGTGAACATTGCACCCAATAACAGCAAAATACACATTGTCAAGTATCTGCAGAGCTTATATCAATATAGACTATATCCTAAGACATACAAAAACTTCAACCAATATAAAAATAATTAAAATCATACAGATGTGGTTCTCCAATCACAATGGAATTAAACTGGAAATCAATAATAATAATTCTTGGAAACGAAAAAACATACCATTAAATAATTCATGGGTTCTTAAAGAGGAGATCACAAAAATAAATAAATAAATAAATAATAAAAATGCAACATATAATTTGTGGGATACAGCTAAAGTTCTGAGAGGGAAATTTATAGCACTAAATCCTTACATTACAAAATAGCTAATCTAAACTCTTATCTCAAGAACCTAAGAAAGAAGGTAAAGATAAAATTAAAGCAAGAAGGAAAGAATGGGTTTTATTGACTGATTGGAAATAATGATTTATCAGTATTGCTTCTGTTAAAAAAAAATGTGGTAAAACATATCAATACCAAATTAAATAGGAATCAATACCAATACCAAATTAAATAAGAATTACAAGAAAATGATAATAAATTGAGTTAATAGTTACTGTGATGATTTAGATAATGATTACTTTTTGGGATCTTTTTTTTAAAACCATAACCAAACATTTCTGAAAATGAGCCACTAAAGATGAAATAGCATTTTTCTTTCTCCTTTGATTTATCAAAATTCATCTTATATTAAAGAACCCTTTAGTCGTGAGTTTAAGTTGGTGCTTAAAGATTAGCTAAGATGTTTCTCATGTTCATTTCCTTATTTATGTAATCAAAAGCAGAAAAATATCTTTACCAGTGATTCTCAACATTAGCTGCAAATTAGAATCACTTAGAGAGCTTTAAAATATACTGATGCTTGGGTCCCACTTAGGGAGAGCAGATTTACTTGTTCTATGGCAGAAATTCTCAATATGTGGTCTCAGACTTGCAGCAGCAGCAGCAGCAGCAGCAGCAGCACTTGGAACTTGTTAAAAATGCAAATTCACAAGCCCCACTCTTGACTTAGCAGTGTATGTTTTAACAAGCCCTTCAAGTGATTCTGAGGCAGTGTGTCTCAAACTTTAATGTGCATGTAAATCTCCTGGGCAATTGTACAAAAATACAGATTTTGATTCATGGTCTGATAGGAGGCCTGAGGTTATTATTAGCAAACCTCCACAGGATCCTAATGATGCTGATAGTTGACCACAATTTGAATAACATAGGTCTGTAGGACGTCTGGACATTTGTATTTTAAAAGTTTCCCAAGTGTTAATGTAGGCAAAGTTGAAAACAACTAGTCTAGATAGCTCTGTGTGAGACTGCCAAGAGCCCATAAAACTCGAATGATCTTTCCTAAGTGTTTTGTACCTGAGGTTGTGGAGTCATTAACATACTCCTTATTCTCTTTAAAGGTCACTGACTTTAAGGTGCATAAGAATCGCAGTTGCAATAGTTTTATCCCTTATTTTCTAGAACCAATGCTCAATACCTGCTTTCTCTTTTCATCTTATACTGTTATACCCAGCAACATTTGCTTGACTTTGCAAGGTTTTGATCTTTATTCTTAGTCAGGAATGAGCTAATGGGATGAACTAATCATTCCAGTGTTTTGGGAGAGCGTTAGACCCCTCCACCTTAAGGTAACATGGATCTTGTAACCATCTTCTGAGACAATGCCCCGAGACCAATGTCTTGAGAACATCTCTTTTCATCCCACATATTCTGACTGAACATGCTCACCTATTCCAGTGTTATCAAGAAATACCCATGTGCTGATCACTTCAACTCTACATGGCCAGTTTAGATCTCTCTGACATGTCATTTAGTGGACATCTTTTCTTAGATCTCTCTAAGGAAGTCTCCTCAAACTCAGTGGGCTCAAAATAGAACTCTTCACCATATCTGCGTCTCCTCCTGTATTCTCTATATCAATGATAAGTAACTTGGGAGTCATGCTTGACTCTTTACCCTCTTTTCCCACTCCAAATGGAACTTACTGTTAGGGTCTGTATCCTACCACTCTTGAATCCATATATTTTCCCCCCATTTATGATGGTCATACTCTGATTCAGGTCTTCATCTCTTAAACTGAAGTGTCTTAACTAATTTCTCTGCATTTAGGCTGTCTTTCTCTTATTCATTTCCATATGACATCCAGAGTGTTTATTCTTGTCACTTCTCATCTTTAAAACTCTTTATTTAAACTCCTTAAGGTGACTTAAAAATTGTTATTGGTTCAGTGCTTGCTCACCTTTCTAGGAATTCTCCCCACTTTAACCTAGATGCATTTTTCTTTATAGGTTCTAAGACTTGAATAGGTGATGCCTCAATTTAGAATGTCTTTCCATTCTCTCATGTGCCTAATCTTTTCTCTCCTTTTTGTTAAGATACTATCTCTGAACAGATGCCTTCCCTGATCCCATACTTCTCAATGCTGAATGAGATCCTTTTTTATTATTGCCAGGATTACAATTATCACACCAAACTTCAATTTCCTCTTTACTGGTTTATCTTCCTCAACAGCTCCTTAAGGGTAGTGATTATTATGTTCACCACTGCGTCCTTAGTATCAAACTCATGTATATATTATAGTCTATGATCAATAAATATTAATAAACAAAATTCCTAGTAATATGAAGAACGGAGCTTGCCATGGCAGATCAGTGAGAACTTTTTGAGGTGGGTGGAACCGCTAGAAATAGACAAATCACACTATAGCTAGTAGCTTCTCTGTTTATCATAGTTCTCAGCTTCTTATAGAAGAGTATCTGAAAAAAGTGTACCTAAAGTAAGTGGAGGAGTATGCTAATTAGGTTGAATGACATATTTTCTTCTTCCAACATATCACAATATAATTTTTAAAGGACCTCAGTTAACAATTAAATTCTTTATATACTTGCAGCAGTTATTTATTTTTGGGAGTGGGGGATTTCATTTCCTTCCAGAACTAAATGGAGATTCTGAAGTAACTGACACAATTCCATATTTTGAGTTTCCACCTTTTATTCTACTTTGGTTCCTGGGTCGTATGTGATAAATTTCCCAGTATACACCTAGTCAGCGGTGCGTAGGGCAGACAGTAATAAAATCCCTTCATCTTATGGAGCCGACACTCTACTTTGGCTAGCGATGAACTCATGCCATTCTAAAAGATCTGCAGATCTGTGGGAATCCTATTTCCAGGGAGTTATAATTCCAAATTTTGAAAGATATTACAGGTTTAAAAGATTGCAATTTATTTCTTATACACATTTTGCCTAGGAATATTTTATATTATAAACCAGTATTAGTAAATAAGCAGTGAAGGAATAAGTATATGGACTGGGGGCAAACACTTTAAGTCTAATATCTTCAGGGCCTTTTGTTAGTGTTCCACTAGTATTATGCACCTTAGAGGCCACCTGAGTTCACGGCATCTTCTCCTAATTTCTCTTTTATCAGATGATATCCTTTAGCAATCTGCAGAGCACAATTTTGATGCTGGCTTCCATGTGGAGGGTTGCTGATCCCTTTCTAGACCATATTGCAGTACAAATGAATGTCAGTGTTTCTCCTGTAGGGAGAGCCTGGCACACAGTTCGATGGGGGCTTTCTCTCTGGGCTACTACTTCCCAATTTGGGCGCTACTTATAATTATTCTTGCTTCTATGTCTTTCCTTATCCACCTGGGAATTTTCCTTGAATTTCTCTATTCTACATCTCCTCTGCTTATCTAAATCTTATTTTTCAAGGTTCAGCTCAAGTTTCATCTTCTCCTGCAATTAGGACATAGATCATAATCTCTACATACTTTGCTTTTCTTAATGCTATGTGCCATTTTCTCAAATTATTTATCTTTCTTTGGAGCAGAGGTTGTATCTTTTTATATGTAAAAGTATGACCTAGTGCAGTAAGTATATAACTCGGTCTGAGGCCATTTAAGTGCCATGCTTCATTTGAAATATCATATTGAACTGTTCGTATCACATTTCTTTCCCACTGTCTTATCTGAAAACTGGGTTAGCACAGGCAAGACTTGGAACTTTTAAAACATTCTCCTGGTATTTTCTCTGGCATTCAGAATTATAAGGATTTTTCTTTAGTGGGTTTTGTGCCTCTCTGGCTCTCAATGTAAGTGGTCAATTTTTCTCTTACCCGGTCTGGGACTGTGAAGAAAAGAATAGAAGGTGAAACTAGAGGATTAGAGGTTAGAAGAAACTGGTTAGTTTTGGTTCTTTAATTCCCAGTTATAAGGAAAGAATTGGGTTAATTACATTTCTCTGAGCTTGATCTCAGTTTTCTTTAGCTTAACACCATCAGCATCTAGTACCAGTGCCAGGCACATGGAAAAGTCTTTCAATAAATACTTGCTGAAGAGATTTATCTCATTAGGGAGGGTAATTATAAAAATAATAGTAACCTCATTCGAAAATGAAAATAACATTAACAGCCTCTTTGTCAATTAGTCTCTAATTTTACATCTTTGATTATTTTCGGTATTCTGGAATTAATAAAAATGGTGTTTTCAAAGAATCTTATAAGAAATGCATCTCTCTCCTTGTTTGGCAAGATGATTTTTGGAAAGAATATATTCCAGTAATCAAGAATGATGCAGAAATTTTTACATGGTAAAATATTTGAATGAAAGATGACTTTTTAAATCTAAGTCCAGAGTTACCGTTTCAGAGATGGATTGCAGGGACCTGAATGATAAGCAGAGACCCGACCCTAAGAAAAATCTCTACTTTTCATTGCTACTGGATTTACTGTGTCATAAGAAAGCTCAAAAAAATCTTCACTGAATTAGGCTCCTCAGTCTTACTTCCCTGTCTTGGTTGATGGTGTATTTGATCTTCCAGTCATGAAGGCTAGAAACCTCAGCATAATCTTGAACTCTCTCCTTTCTCCCTTTAGCATGTGTTCTATATCTGGATCTGTGTCTAGTCTCACTATCTCTTCCTTAGTTCAGGTTCTCAGATAATAACCTACCTTGTCACTAAGCCTCTCCCACTTCAATTCATCTCATATACCACTATAAGTCAAATATTGATTTTGCTATTTTCTTGCACAAAAACTTTTAGTAGCTTCCCATTACTCCCAAAAATATACTAAGAAAATTTTGACTTTCAAGAATGTTCACAGCATCATTGTTTATAATGGTAAACATTAGAATCAACATAGGTACCCAACAATAAGGGAACGGTTAAAATATAATTAATATTTATGATTAAATATTATTTGACTATTAAAGTTACTTTTTTATGAATTATTAATGTATGAGAATGTGGAATATAAGAGAACATAACAGTGACTATACCATCATATATACATATAATGTCAGCAGTGGTTATCTCCGAATAATCCAATTATGGGAGATTTTTCTTTTTGGCCACATTTTTCAAATTTTCTACACTGAGTGTATATTGCTTTTATAATCAGAAGAAAGCCTTACTCTGACAACTGGGATCTGGAAGGAAAGTTATGCATTATTTAGTTTAGTTCTTAATGTATTTTTGGACCATCGTCCTCTTTCAGGATCTGATGAATGGTATGGAACTCTTAGAAAAACGAACATCGGTCCATAGACAAAAATTTTGTATATAACTTTAGCAGAATTTTAGACCTCAGACAAAGATGCTTTTAACAGTATAACTCTTAATAGAGGACCCAAGAGATTTGCCTCCTCTCCTATAGGGAGCTGGAAGAAGAGCCAGGACTAGATCTTGGCCTTCTAACTTTTGACCTAAAACTAGACTATCCTGGAGACTTGGGATCACATTACAAGCATCTCTCCAGTCATGTCATCCCTATGGATTCTCTGTAAATTGCTAAGCCAGAGCATACCTGAAGAGGTTCCCCTTTACCTCTGTGGAGGGACCTCATTCGTGGTAGCTGGTGCTGCTGTTCTTGGAAGTTGCTCCCTTGCTCCTTCTCCCTATAAAGCAAGAGGACCAGCTTCTAGTCATTGATGGCTTCTAGAAGTTATGAATATAATGTGTCTGAGAGCACTGCATTTGGTGCCTATTACTTTCTTAAACATTTTCCCTATACTTTATGATTTTGTGTGTCAGGGTGATAAGAGACTTTTGGTTTGAGAATGTTTATTTTTTTTTTTCAGTATCTGGCAATTTCCTTTATGTGACCTTGATTGTGATGATAATGGCAGGACAGGATGGAGAGGCCTGTCTCTCAGTGTCTGTAACTGGATCACTCATTGTGCTGGAGACCACAGCAGTTCCCTTCTTGCTGTCTGAAGGCCTGCAAAGTGCAAGGCCAAAACCTGCTCCCTCCATCCTCCCCGCCCACACCCTGGTTTTGGGTGATTCTGTCTTTGAACAGCCTTTAGTTAGTCAGTAAGTGAGGAAAAAACATCACCAAGAGCAACACACACACTAGAACCACGTTTCAACTGGGAATCAAGGCGAGATGCCCTTACTTTGTCAGAAAGCCCTGCGGGGCCCTGATAAATCTTGCCGCAGACAGATTTTATAGATAAAGGAAAAGTGTTTTCTTTGGTGCAATAAAGCTGCAAACACAGATCTAGAAACAGATGTTTCATAAGTTTTTGCAAGTTGTTAAGCCCTCCACAATCTAATCTCTGCAGAGAGCCCAGAATCAAAATAGAGGATGAAATCCCTGCATTGAACAGAGGAATTGTGTAAAAGTAAGGAAATAAACATTTTTGAGTATTTCCAAATACCAGTACTGGGCGAGGTACTTTTACGGATGTTATAACATTTAATCCCAAGGAAAATGCTGTGGGGCAGCTGGTGTTTTCCTTGTTTTTATAGGTGAAGAAACTAAGGCCCAAAGGGTAAGTGTTTTGTCAAAGGACACACAATAAGAGACTAGCCTGAGTGTGTCTGCTTCCAGTTCAGGCTGTTTTTCCTATATTATAAAGAGCTCTGATGGTGGTGTACTGTTTTGGAGTGTTCTAATTATCTTTTATGCATATATGTGTTTTAAATATTTATATTTATGTACTGTAATCTCATTAATAAAAATTAGAAACTATAGAAAGATATAAACACAGGTGTACATGTGCACACACACAAAGCAGTTCTAATCACAAACACTTGTAGAACCTGATTAATAGTAACCGGCCCTGATAAAGATTTCTTTTTCTCTTTCTCTGTTTATTAATATGTATTTTTTTCTAGTTCTTTCCCTCAAACCTATTTCTAATGTGATTATAATCAAAATGTAATTAATTAGTTAACTCCTTAACTAATTAATAATTTTTTGCATAATGCTTCATTGCGCCACCTAGTTTAGTTCTCTTCTGTCATTTTAATAAGATCTGTCCAGTGAAAGGAGAAGCTGAAAGAATAAAGCAGTTTCTGAGAGGTCTGGCAGAAACCATAGGGGTTATGATGACATCCATATGCTTTTCTTTAGTCCTCTCAGCCTGCTCTAAAGGAAAATGGCTGGGACATTATCATTTGGTATGGAGCACAGGAGAACTAGTCGTGAGTTTTAGATGAGCATGGAATGGAAGAAAAATGTATCCATTGACTTTCTGTTTCCACTTCACTGATAGCCCTGAAAAGACAGATGGGTATGACTTTCAGCTATCTTCCTTCTATCCTCTTAGAAATGAACTCTTAAAGTTTATTGAGTTTGGTTGTATATCTGCCTAGAATTGGGCAAGGGAAAGAAAGTGAGGATTGATGAACATAGTATAACAAAACGACGTTGAACAACATGACGTTATTCGAAGACTTATACACCCAAGTGTGGACACCATCAGAGAACAGGAATCAGAAGTCTAAATGTTTCCTAGTCTCCTGCACCACCACATTACTTGTAAGCATCCTCCCAGGCACATGCTGCTCAAGGGTGAATCTCTACCAGCCTGGGAAACCTGCTGGCCATGGGGAAGGCTGCAGAGGAAGAAAAGGGAGCAAATTAGAAAGACACCAGCATTTTTCTATTTGGAAGCTGACCTTTTTCTTGTGTAAAACTTTTAGATTGTTAGACTCTTGAACCTTGGGAGTTTCTTCCACAAAAACTATCTAATTCCACTTTCTGTGTCTCTCTAGAGTCTGCTTTCTGTATTTTGGATATTTTACATTTTGGTTAATATCCAAGAATATATAAAAACTTAGACAACTTAATATAAAAAAAAAATTAAAAAATGGGTAGAGGACATGAATATTTTTCCAAAGACCTACAGATGGCCAACAGATGTGAAAAGATGCTCCATATCACCAATCATTGGGAAATGCAAATGAAAACCACAATGAGATATCACCTCATAGCTGTCAAATGGCTGTTTTCAAAAAGACAACAAATAACAAGTTTTGGCAAGGACGTAGAGAAAAGGAAACCCTTACGCACTGTTGGTGGGAATGTAAAATGGTGCAGCCACTATGGAAAACAGTATGGAAGTTCCTCAAAAAGTAAAAATCGAACTACCATATAATTCAGCAATTCCACTTCTAGGTTTTTATTTAAAGAGAATGAAAACACTAATTTAAAAAAAATGCACCCTTTATTAATTGCAGCAATATTAATAATAGCCAAGATATGGAAGCAACCCAGGTGTCCATCAATAGATGAATGGATAAAGAAGATGTATACACAATGGAATTTTACTCAGACATAAAAAAAGAATAAAATCTTTCCATTTGTGACAACATGGATGGAATTAGAGGGTATTAATCTAAGTGAAATAAGTCAGACAGAAAAAGACAAATATTATGTGATTTCACTTACATGTGGAATCTTAAAAACAAATGAACAAAACAACAGAAATAGACTCATAGATATAATAAACAAACTGGTGGTTACCAGAAAGAAGACCGGTTGGGGGTGTGGGGGGCAAGCAAAGTAGGTGAAGGGAATTAAGAAGTACAAATTTTCACTTATAAGTCATGGGAATGTGATGTACAGCATAGAGAATATAGTTAATAATATTATAGTAACTTTATATGATAGATGATAACTAGATTTATTATGGGGATCATTTCATAATGTATATGAATATTGAATCTCTATGTTGTATACCTGAAATGAATAGAATATTGTATGCCAATTAAAAAAGAAGAGTCTACTTTCATGGGACTTTCCAATACTCTGCTATGGGGAAACAAAATACACTCTTGGCAAGAGATTTAAGGTCTCTGATCTCTGTCTGTCTCTCTATCTCTCTCTGCTTCTCTGTCTCTGTCTCTTTCTGTTTTTCTCTTTTTCTTTCACATTCATTGCTGTTAAGATTGTGTTTAGGGCAGGAATGTGGCCTTCTGTTTGATGACAGTGGGCTCAACCCTGTAAACATATGCCAGTTCTTCCTGTTGTATCTAGCTTCCTACTTCCTGCCTTCTGTTACTTCTCAAACTTTTCGACAAAACACCCTTCCTGTGCACAGCTGCTTATACCAAGCTGTCTACTTTTTCAGGAGGACCTGCCACCTTCTGCAATTTTGTAACTTTGGTTCTGCTCTAGTGAACTGTGTTCACGAACATGAGTGGGCTTTATGTCTTCATTAACTTGTATTGAGTACAATTGTCAGAGAGGCTGTTCCAAAGAGCCCTTAATCTCATCTGCCCTGCCTAGCACTCAGCTTGGAAAGGCAGTGTGACATCCCAGAACAAGTGTAGTGTTTTTTCAGGAGCCTGGCATTGGTATTGGACCTGTGACACAAATGGGTGACCCCCAGGACCTTTTGTATGCATGAGCTATTTTGCTATGTAGATTGTAGGAGGAGCGAAAGAGAAAATGAATTTTTCTGGCTCTAAACTCCCACCAACTAAAGCTTTCTGATTGAATCATAATCTCAGAGTTGGACCTTGAATAGTTTTAGGTGTTCCTATTGTATGATAAGATTTGCTATTATGTGCTGCCTTGACCTCTGGTAAAACAAGGAGGGGCTCAAATAGCCCAACTGCAAGTTCCCCTCTCTATTGTACTCCTGTGGATAAGGCGCCTAGCTAAACAGCCCTCCTTATCACATGCTCCAAGAACAGTGTTCACTTCACCTTGAGTAGTGGGTTTTAGTTCCCTGCCAGCCTGTGGAATTATTCAAAGAAGCAGTTATGTGCTCTCATGGTGACTAGGGGTCACTTCACTCTCTTGTTACTACAAAGCCTGCCTCTCATAGCCTCTACTTGTTCACTCTGTTTCTGAGTGCAGCCCCCATCTAGTCCTGTATGACATGAAGTGTCCTTCCCTGGGCTGTGAGTATATGTGGCTAATGAACTACTGTGGATCTCGTCTGTTCAGTGTTGGGTGTCCAGCCTCATATCCCTACAGTGGGAGCCCCTCCCTCACCAATGAGGTGAAAAAGAGGTAGTCAAACCACAGTGTCAAGTATGTGTCAAGCATATTTCCACTTTCCAATTATTTCTCCTCTCTCCTGTAAACTGTGCAGAGCAGGAAACACACCTGTAATTCTCATCACTAGATTCTTGGTGTCAAGCACAGTGATGCCTGGCACTTAGTAAGCACTTTGTAAATATCTGTTGAATTAATGAATGAGTTCCAAGGGTCTTTTTTGGGTAAGGATTACATTAAGTATTTTTTTTTCAGCTGTACAGTTTTGTTATTCCATGATTTGTGATGGAGTGGTGTGTGTGGGCAGAGTGCACAGGTCCCCTCTAATTCCTCCAAGCTTTTCCAACCTCAGAGGTGCTCCAGGGAAGCTAAAGGGAAGAATGGATCATGAAGACATAACTCCCATCCCCGGTTCACAGCTCTGTGTCAGAGTGATGTATTTTTGTTGATACAAACATTACAAATGGTGCTGAATTTGTCACCAACTACACTTCACACTTTCCAGACATCTAGGTTCATTTGCCTAATGACCTTGAAAGGAATTTGGTGCCTGTCTCTCTCAATTTTGTTTTGCCTTGACTATCTTCTCTAATTCTAATTTTTTCATGGAGAGAACTACTGGCTGCAACAGAAAGAGTATGGGGTGGGATGGAGAGCATTTATTCCAGTGTTTTTGTGATTTCTTTGGTGCCACTAGGTCAAGGAACCGTTCTGTTCCATTTGTACTGAGGTCAAATTGATGAGCAGCCACTTATCTCAGCCACAAAAACAGAATCATGTCAGGGAGAAGTTAGCATACATAAAATTTAGGGAACTCTATCTTTTATTTTGCTTTAATTGTTTTCATGAAGATTTGAGCTTAAGGGGAATCTGAGTACCTTTAGACCATTGGGTCTTATAATTTAGGGCTTCACATTTTGTGCATTCTCACTTCTAAGGCTTTGCTTCCGTATATTTTACCCATCCCTCCAATTTAAGTCTCACCATTTAAAAAATTAAACTCATATCTGATCTCCTCTAAGGAGCCTGTCCTGCATTTATCTCTTTGTTTCCTTTTTCAGAATTCCCTCAGGTTTTTTAGTTTATTATTTTTCACATGTCTTATCATCCAATGTGATAATTTTATTCATTGTGTTTTCAAAGTCAAAGACTTTGAGGCATTTCCTTTCCAGAGTGCCTTATATGGTGCTCTACTCATAATAGGCTTCAGTCAACATTTGCTGCTTGATCGTTGGGTAGTAAGAACCAAGTAGTTTTGCCTCCATGAGGATGAGTGGTGTTCCTCAGGAGACAAGACAACAAATTGGTGTCAGTATGTCTAAGGGTACGTTAAATGGATTTCCAAGGCATCCTGAGCTCTGTATATTGAAGCCGTAGAAACATGTCATGAATTTTATTGCAAGAGCAATTTGGTCAAGCCGCTTCCCAGATGTCGCTGAACTCTGCTTTGACTATGTTGGAGAGCTTGTGTTTAGCTGTGCCTTCCACTGCTACCAGAGACAATGACTAGAGTTATTACTAATTCTTGTTATTTGTTCTTTGCTTGGATTTATAATCTCCTTGTGACATCTTTCCTCCCACTTAGGATAACAGTCAGGCCCAGCAGTTGGAGGAGCAATGGATTAGAATTTATACAAGCATGTGGTCACTGTTGCCTCAGGTCATAAGGAACAAAGGAAAGGGGAGTAGAAAGAATAAACCAAATCATTATTTTAAAATGTCACAGTTTCTAATAAGGCAATAGAATTTCCCTGCTGGTTACCCTAAGACATTTGTTTTAGTGTCCTTAGCAGGACTCTCTAGAGCTGTGGAATGTTTGGTCATAAACCTCATTAACAAAGGCTTTGTCACTTCATCATAGGTAGGTGTAGCACAGGTGAACATTAGCACAGAAGTTTATGTGACCAAACCCACCTCAGCAACTAGCACTAATTGGCTCCCCTGGGAAGTCTCAAGAGAAGTTGTCAATCGCAAAGCCTGAGTTGTTTATAATTTGTAGTGATTTCTCCTCTACCATTCTTTCTCCACCCCCACCTAGACTGTTTCTCTTTCTTGCACAAATAACAAGTGGTTGTCTCAAAGTAAAACATAAATAAATAAATAAATAGAGTCGAGGCACATCTTACTTTGATTCCAACTGCATTTTTTTCTCCCTGTTCCATTTTTCAAGGGTTATCTTTCAAAATGAGATGTGAGATTTTCTTCTACCTCACCCTTCTACCCACTACCACTGTTTGTGTGAAACGATACCCTATTATGTGGGAGGGATGCTCTCCAAGGTTTAGCTGGCAAAGTTAGAAAATATTGTTGAAAATAAATATATAATGTCAGTATATTTTAAAAGGTGATTTCTGGTTTCCATAATGTGACTTTAATTCTACTCTACTGAAAACCAGAGATAGTCTTAGGCTCTGCACATTTTTGTTAAATCATTACATTTTAAGATTAAATCACAAGACAAGGAAACCCTCCTCTGTCTGCAGGATATTTGACATAAAATAGAGTCTTTCTGTGGTCCAAGGAGTCTTTTGTTAAGAAGATAATGATAATAGTAGCTATCATTTAATAAGCACTTACATGCGAAGACCTACCATGGTCCCAGTTTTATAGGAAGAAATTGAGGGTCAGAGGTGAAAGCTCCACAACAAGTAAATGTCAGTGTCAGGATTTGAACTTAGGTTTCCCTGACTCCAAAGGCCTACAGCTATGCTATGCTGCTCTTTTCCTATATTTTTTTCCAAAGTTTTTTAGCCCCGCTTACCTATAAAAAGTTATCACACCAGGTATTCTTTCCAATGTTTGAGGGACAGAAACAACTCAGGTGTAGTTGGCTAACCATTCCACAATTGTATTATTTCATGTAGTGAGTGTTAGGGCCATAATGAAATTGATGTTTTTGCTAAATCCAGGTGATAATAAACTTTGCGTGTAATGGTGGTAGATCAGATGGATCTTAGCATGTTTATTTTTCCCCTTTCTTTCACTGAAATAGAAGATTGGCAGGGAGACTAGAGAGCCTCAGGGGGATGTTCTCTGTGCCAAAATTGCACAGACTGAGCTGAAGTTCTGTCAGTCACTTAGTTACAGGACATGATTAAAGCCAGAGGACACAAAGAACTTCATTTTTTTTTTTTTTCCTGCTGAATGTGTGATGTAGGATACAGGATTGGGGGAATTTAAAGGAATAACAAAATGCAGAAACATTATTTTTATCTGTTTATGCACACACAGGGTCCAGGAAGTTGTCAATTTCTTTTTTTTCTTATTATATACTTAATTTAAGAGGCTTTACTTTTGTGTAATGCTTATAGAAGGATTTAAGTTTAATTGATGAAAATTGATTAAAAAAAACATTGAAATCTTTAAATCTTGAACATTATCGTTAGGTTGTAAGTGCTAAACTCAATCTAATCCCATGTTTCGTGTTGAGCAAAATTAATCTGGAGACCATCGGTGCTAATTAACTCAAATAAACTAAAAACATACATTTTCTTATTTTAAATGAGAGAGATTTTAGGGTCATGGTTGTTTTTTTTTATGGTTTTAATTTGAAGTTGAATTGAATAGAAAGATAGTCATTTTAGTTACATATTGAAATGTCTCTAAAGCTTCCCAGAACCATTTCCTTTTTAGCAGCAGATTATAAAAAGACGTAGGGGAGGCTATATTTGTTCAAAACTTTATAAATTCTGTTTTGGAGTAGAAAAATTAGTTCTGAAAAACCTAAGTTTGGAACTTTGACTAGAGCAGCTCCTCTCTACTGTACCTTGGTCAGAGATTACTATCCCAACATTCAGGGTTGTTTCTAGTTGATCAAGAAATGGGATACAAAAATGCATATACAATCCAATTCATATTTAGCCGCAATTTTTACCTTCTTCTATTGTATCTTATGTTCAAAAAATAAAACTCTCTGGGAAGCAATTCAATAGAATTTGTTTCCGGTCGTTTTTCATTTTCATGTCTCTCCATAGGGTAGACAGAGATCAGTAAACAATAAGATGATCAAAATATGAGGCAAAGAAGCGCAATGTGAGGCAGAGTCTCTGGATAGCAGACAGACAGGATGGCTAACCTCTGACTCATAGGCTCTCTTGGAAGGTTAGTAATGACTTTGAAATTTTATCAAGTTCATCTCTTTTCCTTTCGGCAGAACTATTCTCATACCTTTCCCAGTAGATGATAATCTATCCTATTTTTTAATGAAACATCCAGTGTAGAGGACACAAGGTCCCTCAGGAACTCAGGAACTCATTGTGAAAGTAGATGGCTTTCAGAGACAGATTTTGTTATTGTCTGTTTTTGTTGTTCATCTCCGCCACTGGGATGATCAACTTTAGGCAGAGTAGCACCCGTGGAAAGTCATAGTCTTTGGCCCTTGAACAGATTAACAAGCAGAGGATATGACTTCCCTAGAGAGCAATTAGTTCAGTCTCTTCATCATGACTAGCTTTGTCTTCTCTCCTATAGATTGAGAATACAGGCTTTTTTGTTTTAAATTCATGTTTTATTATTGACTTATATTCACTTCAGACTTTAGTATTTTTTTGCTCTTTGAATTTGTAGTAATTCCCTGCTCTGTACTAAAATTGTTAGTCAATATCCAAAAATATATGATTTTTAAAAATGTGGCTAATGATGTCTGTGATCTTCTATAGGACACAGGATTAGCATTGAAATGACTAGAGTCCTGGGCTCTAACCCTGTTTCTGTAACAGCTATGAGTATGACTTTGGGTGGGAAATTTACTAAGTGTCTCAGAGCCTCAGTTTACTACTGTTAAAAGTGTGGCCAGATTAGAGCAGCTTTCCCCAGTGAATTTTCCATGAGATGTTAACAGATGTAGCATGAAAAATGGTTCCGTTTAAAAATGAATGGTAGTGATGATGAAGGAGGGGCACAAGATTAAATGAACCTAAATAGAATTCTTTACTGAAAGATTTGAGCCTGAAAAACAAAAAATACATTGTAAAGCTTTAAATCTTCAAGAGAAATTTGCTAAAGTTATCCAACCATGGTTCCTTTTTTTCTGTTTATTACTACTTTATGCCACTCATTCTTGACCAGGCTTATCTGCAAAGCAGAAATAGCCATTCTCTTCTTAGTGCCCAGAAATGTGGTGAAACTGCCAGGAGAGCATTCAGGGCTCTACAGATAAACTATAGATCAAAGAGTTTGTGCATTCCAAGGTTTCTCTTTTGCATAGTGAGCTCTTTGGCAGGCAGGGGCCTTTTCTTACTCATCTTGTGAAAAGGGGGCTAGTCCAGCACTTGACACCTAGAAGATATTTTTAATAAATGTGTTGAATTAAGTAAAACTGTCCATAAATGGAAGGCACTACTTTGACAATTTTTGAGTTACTTGTCACAGAAAATGTTATTATAGATTTTTGAAATAGATGAATTTTGTAGACAAAATGATATCTAAGATCAAGAATTTATGAGTTTCTTATAGTTACAAAGATAATATCAGAATAAAATTATTCATAGATAACAACAGATAG
>NW_011888962.1:44690-67052 GCF_000151845.1 Pteropus vampyrus
ACCTCATTTTAGGAAAGGGGACAGATTGCTTCTGTATTTGGCAACTCACATCCCTCTGCAGCTGGGATTGCATAAGGCACTCCATGGAGGTAAGGGGCCCATATTGATAGAGAGATGCTCATTTTGTCTGAGGAGCTGCTGAGTTCTGTCAGCATCTGCTGGCACAAACCCTTTCTAACATGGCTTTACTTCCCAAACCACTGGTTATGACAGAAGTTAATGTAAGATCTCTGCAGTCTCCTTCAGTACCTTGTCATTTTATCAGGGAGCTAAATGCTAAATGCCTTCAGACACACTGTAAGCTAACGACTCCTTTTAATACAAGACAGAAATCTTAACAACTACATCAAAGCGTGTAGGGCTCGAAACAGTATCTTTGGGGTGAGATGGTTATGTGATTTTGAACTTAACATGTAAAGTGAGTTCTGGCAACAATTTAGGTAGAGAGTACTACTTTGGCCAGCTGTAGTGACAGTAGAATCTGGTAGTATTCTTTCAGGAGATTCCACATAAGTTAGGGTTGGTAAAGATGAGTGGAGGAAATGTGTCAATTTTTATCTGCTAAAATTAAAATCTAAGGTTCGAAATGTGATACTAAAATTGTGAGCTCTTTCTTTGACAATGAATGTGTCTAGACAGTTGATGAGCTTGTTAAACATCAGCAATATAATTAAAAATGATACCATGAATTTGGAGAAATGTAAAAAAGTGTACAGAAGCAATGTTTGAGGAATCATTTTCTGAGGTCAGGTTGGAAAATATGTTGTACTGTCTTGGCCCAGGAGTAAATCATTGCTGAAAGGAAGCTTTGTCTGGAGGACTTGATGATAATAATGTTGATAAAAAGCAATTAATTGTGAACTTAAATTACTTAATCCTTATAGCAATTTCCTATGGTATAATTATGTCTAATTGTAAATGGGGAAATTGAGGATCATAGGGAAGAAGTGAGTTGCTCAGGTCATACAGCTAGTAAGCAGCAGAGTTAGGATTTGAACCCACTTCTCATTCATTCCAAAGATCAATATCTTGAAATACTGAGAAAATTTTTAGGAAATGGAAAATTAGTCGTAAACAAGTATTATGACATATAAAGGAGAGATTCCCTGTGAATTCTGAGTTATTCCAATAAATTACTGTTGGTAAAGTTGAAATATATGTTCCCTTTCTAATCTTAGCTGATGTGATTGACATAGTCTGATATGAAGGGACGATTACTAAATTTGCGTAAAGGAGAAGGATAAATATGACATTGTCTGAGCTGGGGAAATTGAAGTAGCAGTCCTCTTTTAGAAAGTGTTGGAACTATGCTATTATTTTTCAGTAGATTTTTTTATGAGAGGGACAATGTCTGATAATAAACACTCTCATTGTATGTTAATGGCTGTACTAACTGAGCATTTACTATATACCAGGTTCTGCATTAAGTGCTTAATGTACGCTTTCTCATTAATCTTTTCAATGACCATACAATGTTGATACCATTAATATTCCCATTTCACAGATTAGGAGCATGAGGCAAAAAAGGTTTAATGACTTTTCTGAGACCACACATCTCATTACTAGATGAATCAGATTATGTCTACATGTCATGATGACATAGTCTATGTTATTAACAATTATCTCCTTCTTCATGAACTTTAAGCATTTTACATTATTTTATACATGGTTTTGCCAGATCCAATCAAGTTATGGCTACAAGTTTATATTGAAGGACACCATAGAAACTCTGTGCATTGTTATTAATTACTGTTATTTTGGGTTTAGTTGGAAGGACAGCTGAGTTCTGACAGCACAAATGCTCCAGAAATCACTTCTTTCATCTGTAAAGTGGAATGACTAATGCTTCACCTGCCTGAAGGCGGGGCTAGGCGAGAGAGCATCTTTGAATAACCACAGAATAATACATTTCCGGTTGTGTTTTCTGGTAGATTGGGGATACTGACATATGTATAAAAGAACATGACCTGGGCATCTTAATCCTATAACAGAGGCATGATAGGAAGAAATGTATTTTTGGCTCTTAATATAATGTTGACATTTCTGGTTAAACCCAGGACTCTGTAGTTGTCATGGGATCTTAGACCAAGAAGAAAGGGATAGTGTCTAGTCATCCCTGGCTAAAACATCATTTTAGAAGCATGTAAAAAGAAGAGGTATGTCAAAAATATACTCTTCTAAGGATCATTTTCAGAAGTATGAAAGATTTTATAGATATAATACATAGGTAGCTTTGTTGAATTAGCGCTTAATCACACCACATAGCTCTGTGAATAATTTATCATTGAGTCAGGTTTCTTTTTACACTGTCCCATTATTACAGGCTAATCTGGAACGTATAGTTTCTGAAATATTGACAAACCCATTTTGAATTATTGTTTTAGAAACCATCAAGTCATTTGGCTCATTTTGATGTAATATCCTTGACTTTAGTACTAATTCCAGGCATGTCAGATGCATGGTATTATCTAAGCATCTGTGAGGATAAGCGAATAATATTAATGAAGATGGTGTGCCTTTTCTCTTCACAATCGATTCTTTTGCTAGAATGGTAATAACAGAGTTTTTAATAAAAACACCAACTGAGATTTTTTTTCTTTCTCATAGGATAGCTCATTACTATAAAATTGAGATGGACTCTGAACTCTGAAGAACCTTTAATTTATCAAAAAGAGCCAATGTAATGTTTCAAAACAAGTAAAATCTTTTGGCATACCCATTTTTAAGGCCAAGTGAAATAGCTTGCTCTGCAGGAAGAGGGAAGAGACAGCAACAACTCCTAGCATGCCTGGGGAATGACTCGTTCCTTCGTTTTTGTGGAACCCTGTGTCAAGAGAGAACATGTCTAAAAATAAAATGCATTTACTCAGAATCTCTGGGGCAAGGTGCAAAGAGCCTTTGCTTTAGGAGCCCAGATTAAAAATTAAATGGTCGAAACCTGCAGAAGAACTGCTATCAGCAGAACCATGGCACTTTCTGGTTATCTTTATGCCATCTGATTAGTTTCAATAAATTGGCTTTGGATACTAATGTCCTTTGGTCTTTTAGTTGCTGTTCATAACACATAGTGACCCAGGTGCTGGTGAGTTGTTTTTTCTCAGTCTAGTGATTATTGGCTTTTCAAAGCATTGTTAATCCAGCAATGTGTATAATCACCAAAATGCAATCCAGTCTATTCAACATTATAGTCAAGTTCCAAGTGGTAGGAATCAAAATTTCACTATGGTTCATATATATTTTTCCTAAAGCTGTTCCTCTGAAATGTGGCATAGGATGAAAAACAGAGTCTAGGAATTGTATAAGCACTATTTATAATTTACTGATAGAGAGGATCTATGAGGAAGAAAAGGGACAAGCCAGAGGGATTGGGTAAACTACTTTTCTTCTGGGTGGTTCCTGATCTCTTAATACTGCTCCAATTCTCTACTCTTTCCATAGGAGTAAAATCTTCAGACTAAAAGATTGACTGCTGTAGCATCATTCATTTCCATATGTCTCATTATCAGTCCATACTCATACTTTTACCACCACCGTATTTCAAAGGTCTTTCAATGCTCCCAAAAGCCTAATGACTCCAGTTAACCGTACATTTCATAGGCTCTCCTCATTTAGAACTTCAGCTCTTCTGAAACGTTATTAGAGAGAATCTAAGTAAATGAGCTGGAGTGAGTCTATAGCTGATCTTTGACCCAATACATATACAAAGTGAGCTGTGGAATTGTGAATATTGATTGTCCAAACTGGAGTGAAATTTTTAAAAAAGAAGACATTTTATTTGTAAGTGAGAAAAAATATATTTCTTTGTTTGAAAAGTATATTAATGTCATATTCTCCATCCCTCCATACATTTTTAGCTTTGATATTAATCTAATCTCAGTACTTGAAAATAATCAAAGTTATTAGATCGAGAAGGGACATAAGGTCACTTCTGTGCAAATTTTTGCTTCTTAGAGCCAAGCCAGACCTAGACTATTGAGTGCTTGGTGATGTGTCCTATCATGCCTCTAGAAATGCTTATTTTCACTGATCAAGGACTGGGGACCTGACACAGGCTCATCAGAAGAGCATGCTTTTATGTACAATGAACTTCCAAACTAAAAAATAATTTTTTTCCTTCAATGTTGTTATATCATTTGCATAGTATTAGGAAACATGAATGATAATTTATAAGTTAAAAAAAAATCCATGCATTCAATAAAGCTGGGGGAAAAAAGAAAAAATTTAAAATAATAATGCAGATTAAATTTTAAAATCTTATAAAACATTTCAATTATACAAAAGTACAGAATAAACAATAAAGTTCTGGGTATCTGCCACTAAGCACCATTAAATTAAAATAGGTTACCATATTTGCATTAGATATTTTTAGGAAATGAAATAATACATGTTTATTTTTCCAAACAAAAATATCCATGCTGTGAGAAACAATTTTAAGAAAAATCAGTGTGTCCGAAGGTAGAGTTGGTGTTTACAGAAAAGATAGATTTTCAGTTTGTGGGCTCAGAAAGTATATGTAGTATTGCAAGAAACTTCAGAATATTAGCAGAAGAGCATTTTAAGCAATGAAATTCAAAGAAAGGTCATTTAGCAAAATTTTTGATAGTTATTTCAAATTTCTTTTACATTATCGGGCATCATAAACGCTTTAGATAGCAGGTTGAATTTGGGCTGTAATTTTCAGCCTTGGTGGTCTTAAATATCATTGCTTCAGATCTAACTTAATTTTTTTGACTACTAAGATGTGTAGTTTCTGCTTTATTTACAAATATAGGAGAGACCAGGATGATAAATATGTTTTGATTTCTGTTTTCTCGTTCCAATTCACGAAGTATTTTTTTTTTCCTCAGAAAAAAAGGTGTGCCTAGTTAAACACTTGCAAAATGCCTTTTCAGAAAATAGGTTTTGGAATATTCATTTAATACTATTTCTTGTGACCCAGTATAGGGTCTGTGCTGTTAAATCTTAAGTGTGTAAATTCTTATAGCTGAGCAGTATTTTAGTGATATTAAAATATTTTAATATCACTAAAATACTCCTTAGGCTGTTTGCATATTGCATGCAAGCTATACTTTAGGATTATTTTTTTAACATAAGATATGTTGGTAAATGATTTTAACATGACTTGTCCTCTTAGACTAATTATATTTGATAACCATTTTTTATGCTTTATTCTTGAATGATACATTGCACTGAAAGACAGAAACTAGGTTTCTGTCATTTCATTGTGACCTGGTATTGACCTTGCTTAACTAGTTACTTATTACTTTGCCCTAAATATTTAATAGAATGCACCTAGCCCTTTGTGTTTGTGGGTATGAGGGGGAAATGGGGCCAGAAGTTACAAAAGTTGCATTCACATGCACTTAAGCTGTGGTCACCTTCTCCCTCTTAGGGTTGTAACCCCCTTAGACAACTTCCTCTTTGGAGAGTTGCAAAGCATAGAAGCTTCTTAGGAAGGGGCCCAGCTGCAGGGATAGGTTTAGGCATTTTCTTGCTCAGAGAAGCCTCCTTGCTTCATAGTGGACTGAATGGCTGTTTCCTGCTGTTTTTTGCTGTGACCCAGCCCACCCAGCAGTTATAGTCTACAGGAAGAGACAGAAGCATAGTGGTGGCCTCTGGAGCCACATGCTCATTTTTTTTGGTGATGCTTCTTGCATACTGAACTCCAACTCCTCCTTGATCAGGTATGATGCCATTGTCTTGAGAATGATTAGAGACAAAAGTGGTGATGCAGATGTGTTAGGCTATGATACATGCAAATGTAGATTTTGGGGGTGTTGAATGTAGGATGATCTAGAAATTCCTTATTGGAATCAAGCAGCAGGCAGGCAAGATGATTTTGACACCAGAATCAACCAAAGTAAGGATATGAGAGCGTGAAAATGTACTTGTTTGGGGATAAGACATTGATGCAACAAATATGCTTTGAAAAAGAAAGGTTAGAAGAGTCATGAAAGCATTATGAATACCCAGCCTTTCTTCATTATTTCGTTTGCTACCACCTAAGTCTTCGTTACCATGGTCTCGCTCCTGGGCTAATGCAATAGTCTCCTAACTAAGCTCCCTATGTCCATTCTGCCCTCTGGAGACTGGCCTCTATACCACTGAAAACACTAGTCATGCTTTGCCATTCCTCTGTCCGAACTTTCCAAGGACGTCCCATCTCACTACCAGCGAGATAGAAAGTTTTTATTGTGGCTAATGGCATTCCTGGGCTGGCTCTTGCCACCTCTCTGCCCTCATCTTGCACCACTCTTATTCTCATTTATTTCACTCAGATCCCTTGGCTTTTCTTGCTGTTTCTCGAATATGCCATATGAACTCCTTTCTCAGAACCTCTCCACATACACATCCCTCTCATTGGATGTTCTTCCTCCATATATCCACATACTCATGTCTTCACTTCATTTCGATCTTTGTGCAAGCATGTTTTCTAAGAGAGGCTTTTGTGGCCACGCTATTTAAAATGGCACATTCACACCCACCCCATCACTCTATCCACTTACCCTGCGTTCTTTTTGATAGCACATATCACCATCTGTCATATTTTATTAAGTTGAATCATATGAAATTGCCTTTTTGTGGATTAAGAACAGTCAAATATTGTCCATTTCATATAGTTTAACCTAAAGTGATACAGTTTGTTGATAGTGAGCAGAAAAAACTTACATGAGAAATGACCTGTGCTTAGACATTGGAGAAAAATGTGGCTGAAAGATCTTCTGAGAGATGCCAAAAAAATGGAAAGACTTATTTGGATCCATGCGAAGCTGTGTAGTTTCTATCTAATTGTAACTCTGGGCTATGTATTGACCTTAATTATATATTTTTCCATATGGTTACCTGAAACTGGGACTAAGAGTGATAAAACAAGTTTTGGATAAAACACTTCTGAACTGAAATAGTTTCCCAATTGGTAAGTTAAAAGAATTCAGCTTGCCAATTGTGATATAAGTTGATTTTTACTAGAGAAGATAAGTTAGTTTTTACTTCTAGTTCTAGAAACATGGCCGATAATATTGTGACTTGTACAAACACTTAGAATGCTAAGTACAATAAAATAATCAACCTCTTTCATGCACATCTAATCTTGAAAGGAAATAGGTCATCACCATAGGTCAGAAATAAAGATGGAATTGAAAACCTCAGGAATAAACATATAAACTGATGCTCTGCTGCCCTTGGGAGAATGTAGTTGGTCTTCTTAAATCAAAGGCTTGAGTTTTAACCATTATGTGGAGATGAAAAGTTGAGACTCTTTGGATTGGAACAGAGATCTTCAGCACAAAGTTGTGACCTTTGAATGGAAGGCTCTAGAAAAAAAAAAATTACTATCAACACAGAAGAGACAAGAAAGCTATGTCTTAGAAAATGTTTCCTTCAAAGACATATCACTGTGGACAGTTTTCCTACAGATAAATTCCTTCTAAAGATTAACCTAAAGTTATAAACTAAAATTATAAAACATAGGACAACATCCCCCATGAGCAAGAGTAATAAAACACAGCAAAAAGATGGATTAAAATCTAATGTCTTTATTTTATAGAGAGCATAAAATAAGAATTTTGAACATGATAAAGACATACAATATAAATTATAAATATAAGAAAAATTAAATTTGCAAAAAAAGAAACAAATAGAAATTCTAAAATTAAAAAAACAGTAATTGAAATTAAAAGATTATCAGATAGGTTAAACATGTTAGATATAGCTTAAGAGTGAAATAGTCAACTGTAATTGATTCGAATTTGAGTTAATTTGAAGAAATCAACCAGAATGCACTGAAGAGAAAAAATAGAAAATATGAATAAGAAGTTAAGAGACATATTGGAGAGAATGAGAAAATTTAGTGAGTGCTTACTAAGTATTTTAGAAGGATAGAATAAAAAGAATTGGCAAGATATAGTATCTGACTGTTATGCAATTAAATTAAAATATTAAGCAAAAAGGCAACAAAAAAATTCCAGGTGGATTTAAAAATTAGTAAGCACACTGTCAAACAACTCATGTATCAAAGCAAAAAACATAAGGAAAATTAAAAAATATTTAAAACTGAATGTTAATATTGATTAAAATAATACATAACAAAACTTACAGGAAGCAACAAAAATGGTAGTTAAGTCTGAAATAGGAGTTTCATCTTTAAATCCCTATATTAGGAAAAAAGAATAAAAGTTAATAAGCCCAGCATTCGATTCAAGAATTTAAAAAGCAAAAAGAGCAAACATAAAGTAAAATAAAGAAAATAATAAAAATGACTATTAATAAAATATAAAACAAAATCAAAAGCTGGTCCTCTGACGAGATTATAAAAAAGGTAACTTTTTGCAGGCTTCAGCAAGGAAAAAGTCATTAAAAAACTAGAAACATTATAGCTAGTATTTGTACATTAGAAATAACTTCTTTAAATCTGGAACAAGAAAAGAATGACTCCAACCTCTGTTTATATTTAACTGGTAGTTCTAGCCAGTGCAGTAACTAAAGATAAAAGATAAAAGGAAAGAAAAAGGAGAAATAAAATTGTCATTAACTGTAGTTAATATGATTTTCAAAATTAGGAGACTTTAAAGAAAAATTATTAGAAAAGATACAAAAATTTAGGAAAATTACTGGCTATAAAATAAACCACCTCTGTATATACCATCAATAAAAAATTAGAAAATTCAGTTTAAAAGCATATACAATGAATACTATCAATAAAAACTAGAAATATGTAGGGATAAATTTAACAAAAAATGTGCAAGTCTTTTATGATAAAATTACAAAATTTTATTTAAGACTCAAGATGTAAATAAATGAGAGATATACCATATTTGAAGTAGGATCACTTAATATCATAAAGATTCAATTTTTCCTATATTAGTTTATAAATCCTAATAAGAGCTCATACAGGAGTTAGTTTTTTGTTGTTGTCATTTGTTCGTTTTGAGAAAATTGACAGGCTGATTCAAAAGAGTGTATGAAACACTAAAGGCTGGAAATAACAAATAAAATTTTGAAGAAGTTGGGGAGACTAGTTGTATCACATTATCAAGTTATTGTAAAGGCATAATGATGAAGACATTGGAATAGCGTAGCAACAATAAATAAATATACCAAGTTCAGGAATAGGCCCATGTATGTCTTAGGATCAGTGTGGAAAGGATCCAATAAATGGAATAGTAGCTATTCATAGGGAGAAATAAACATAATAAGAACCCTTCTTCACATCATATACAAATTAAATCCCAGGTGGAATTTAGGTGTAAAAGTTAAAAGAAAAGAATTTATACCTTTAGGAAAAAAAGCACATAAGAATTTATGGCCACTCAGTAGGAAAGGAGTTCTTAAACAAGACATTGTAACACAAACTATAAAGAAAAATAATGATTGATTATATTAAAACAAAAAAATTCTTACAGCAAAATATTCCAGCAATATGAAAAAAAGATGTTTTAGACTAGGAGATATTTATAATGCATATAAGCAATAAAAATTAGAATTTACAAGTAAATATAAGTAAATATAAAAACATTCAACCCAATAGAAACATATGTAAATATAGACAATTTACAGAAGAGAAATAAGAATGGCTGATAAAACATAAATACTCTACCTCAGTAATAATCAGGTAAATGCAAATGAAACAAATAAAAAACTTATTTCATAGAAGTCAGTTTAATGAAAACTAAAGTCTGCAAATACCAAATATTGACAACGATGTGGAAGAATAAATTGGTACAACTGACTGGGAAAGCAGGTTGACATTATTTAGTAAATTTTAAAAATATACATATCCTAAAGGAGAAATCCTACATGCTTATATGTGTTCACCAGGAGACATACACTAGGATGCTTATTTTGACATTTTATAATGGCATAGTACTGGAAAAAGTTCTGTATGTCCATTGGTAGAAGAAAGTATAAATAGTGGTATATTCGTAAAGTATTGTACAACAGGTAAAATGCATAAACTCTATCTCAACAACATAAAAATTGCAAAAATAAAAACACACAAGCTGCAGAAAAGTTAATATGATATATCATTTCTATAAATTTTAGAACATATTAAAACAACATTCTGTTTTTTCAAAGAATATATTCATAGGTGGTAAAATAATTAAAAGAGAATGGAAATTCTAAATACTAATTTTAGAATACTTCTGTGAAGGGAGGTAGAAAACAAGGGAAATGAGATCAGAGAGGAAGGGGTACACTGGAGCTTCAACTCTGTCTAAAATGTTTTTTTCAGCTCTTTATTTGCTAATAATTAGAGATTTACAGGAAGTCGCAAAGATAATACAGAAATATTCGGTTTACCCTACATCCAATTTCCACTAGTGATTATACCTTACATAACATAGAATGATATCAAAACCAGGAGTTTGAAATTGGTCCAATGTGTGTATATATAGTTCGTTGCCATTTTGTCACATATGTGGATCTGTGTAACCATCATCTCAATCTAAGTGCCCATCAATAGACCATTGGATAAAGAAGACATAATACATATATACAATTGATTATAACTCAACCATGAAAAAGAATGAAATCTTACCATTTGCAACAACATGGATGGACCTGGAAGGTATTATGCTATGTGAAATAAGTCAAACAGAGAACGGCTAATACCATATGATCTCACGTGAAATCTAAAGAACAAAATAAAGGAACAAATGAAACAGAAATAGACTCACAGTTACAGAGAACAAACTAAACTGATGGTTGCTGGATGGGAGAGGGATTGAAGGGATGGGTACAAAAGGTGAAGGGATTAAGAAGTATAAATTGGTAGTTATGAAATAGTCAAGGGGATGTGAAGTACGGCCTAGGGGATATAGTCAACAATATTGCAATAACTGTGTATAGTGCCAGATGGATACTAGACTAATCAGGGGGATCACTTCATAATTATATAAATATCTGACCACTATGCTGTACACCTGAAACTAATATAAAGTAAAATCGAATGTCAATTCTAACTGAAAATAAAGAAATAAACTTTTAAAGGAAGAAAAAAGATTTAAACAGCTCTATCTCTACAGAAATTTCCCTTGTGCTATGCTTTTTTTAGTCACACCCACTCTCTTTCCCCTATGGTCCCTAATCCCTGGCAACCACCTAACTTGTTTCCCATTTCTATAAAATTTTGTTGTTTTGAGAATGTTATGTAAATTGAACCATATAGTATGTGACTTTTTAAAATTGGCTTTAAAAATACTTGTACTCAATGTAATGTCCTTGAGATCTAACCAAATTGTTGTATGATAAATTCATTCCTTTTTATTGCTTAATAGCATTTTATGAGATGGATATATCACAGTTTTTTAGCCATCCAACTATTGAAGGACATTTTGGTCTTTTCAGTTTTTGGCTATTACAAATAAAGCTGCTATGAACAGTTAGTTGCAGATAGGTTTTTGTGCAGGCATAAAGTTCTATTTATCTGGGATAAGTGCCCCAGAGTCATAAGGTAAATGCATGTTTATTTCTTTAAAAAAACTATCAAACTGTTTTCCAGAGTGGCTATATTGTTTTATATCTCCCAACTGTTTATGAGATAAACAGTTTTTCTGTTTCTTTGCAAGTATTTGGTATTGTCATTTTTAATTTTAGCTGTTCTATTAGATGGGTAGTGATATCATATTTTTACTTTGCATTTCTCTAATGGATAGTATATTAGTGTTATACCATTGCTATAACAAATGACCATAAACTTAGTAGCTTAAAACAACACAGCCTTATTATCTTATAGTTCTATAGATCAAAAGTCTGACACAGGTCTCACTGGGCTGAAATCAAGGTGTTGGCAGCAAGTGTTCCTTTCTGGAGGCTCTAGGGGAGAATCTGTTTCCTTAACTCATGGTCCACTTCTATCTTCAAATGCATCACAAGTGGGATGGGTCTTCCTCATGTCACATCATTCAGACCTCTTTTGCCTTGTGTTTTCACTTTTAAGATATCTTGCAATTATATCAGGCCCACCCATATAATCCAGGATAATTGCTCTATCTAAGGTCAGCTGAAGAGCAACTCTAATTCCATCTGCCACCTTAATTATCTTTTGCCATGTAATGTAACATATTCACAGGATCTGAGGATTAGATATGGACATCTTTTGGGGAACATTAGGCTAGTGATGTTGAGCATCTTTTCATATGCTTGTCACCCATATATCCTCTTCTGTGAAGTGTCTATCTGTTTTGACCATCTTCTAATTGGATTGTTTTATGATTATTGAGTTTTGAGAGAAGATATATTTTTTTTAAGTTATAGATGTGAGTTCTGTCTAATACTTAGTTTACAAATATTTTTCTCTCAGTCTGTATGTAGCTTGTCTTTTCATTCTCTTAACATGGTCCTTCACAAAACAAAAATTTTTAATTTTAACGAAGTATAATTTATTGATATTTTTCTTTTATGAATTATGCTTTTGGTGTCATTCTGTACTTCACTAAGCCCAAGTCCTGAATATTTTCTCCTGTTATCTTCTAAAACTTTATGCTTTTACATTTTATGTTTAAGTCTACCATCTATTTTTAGTTAATTTTTAAAAATAGGGTAAGGTTTATGTCAAGGTTCTTCTTTTTTTTTTTTTTGCCTATGGATATTCAAATGGGTTGCTCCAGCACCATTTGCTGAAAATACTATACTTCTTCCATTGAATTATTTTTTCACTTTTGTCAAAAATAAAGTTACCCTATTTGTATGGGGATGAATTGATTTATTCCTTTAAAAAAAGAGAAATATAATAAACCGTTAAGTTTAAATAAGGCTAAGGGCATGCTAGTATGCTGTTTTTTTTTATTGCATTAAAATAGTTCATATCACAACATATAAAGGAGGCATTTGCATTCTCAAAGTCTGAAAACATTGAGACAGTTGGAGATGATGTGGTAAAATGAGAATTGTGAATTGAAGCCTAATCGCCATTTGACTTTGATCAAGGTCATGTTCCTCTTTGAGTTTCAGATTCACTTTCTGTGAGCCAAGAGTATTGGAGGAGGTGGCTTTCTAGAAATCCTTGAAATGCTAATGCTGAAAGAATATGTGATGACTACTTATCATTGAGTTTAGAATAAGAGATGAGAGGGATCCAGGCTGTCACTCTGGCTTATAGTCTAAAATTTAGAGACTATTTATATCCCCAAGTAGAGGCTGCATAATTAACTAGAGGTTCATGGGTGGAAAAAAAGCCCTCTGTTTCAACGAATTTAAAGAAGTTTCCAAATACATGTAACTAATCATAATAAATTTGAAGATATTATACAAAATGCAGAAATCTGCATTTTAAGAAGATCCTGGACTAAATGCAATGTGTTATCCTGAAGTAGATAAAGGATATTAGTGGAAAAAATGGTGAAATCCTAGTAAAGTTTATAGTTTAGTTAATAGTATCATATTGATGCAAATTTCTTAGTTTTGGCAAAGTACCGGGGTTATTTTGTAAGACGTTAATATTAGGGGAAGCTGGGTGAAGAGTATATGAGAATCCTCTGTACTATGATTGCAGTTGTTATGTAATTTAAAATTTTTTCAGAATAAAAATTTTATTGAAAATATCCCAGGTGATCAGATGATTCATTTGCCTATTAAATTTTGAAAAGCACTGCTAAGGTACTCTTTTAAAGTGCTAGGTCTCTAGCCTTACCCCAGACCTCATAAATTAGAATTGCTTGGTTAGAGATTGGATTCTACACTTTTAAAAACCTCTCCTAGTGATTGTCATGAACACTAAAATGAGAGAATTCTAATTTAGAGCTTTCTTTAAGAAGCTGTCTTTCTTTGGAAAATGTAATGTAATTTATTAGGCTTCGGTCTACAAATGCCAGTCTATGGAAATATTTAGGAGTGTTATAAATTTTTCAACAGTCTATAGCACAATGAGTTAAAAAAAACTCATGATCAACTTCTGAAATGGCAGCATGAGTAGACTGGATCCTAGGTGAAATAACTATAACTGGTGAAAATTATTTTAAAAACCTAACCATTTAAGTCTGGAAATTATCCTAAGGGCACACAGCAAATGGCGAAACGTTTATTTAAGAAAATATACCAGATCAAGGTTACAGTAGCCAGAGTTTATGGCTTTTAAGTCATGACCCACTCCCTCTCCCTCTGTTCCACAAGCTTATCATAACAGAGCCTGCACTCCAGGTTGTTGCAGTCAAAAACATGGGGCTCCCTGTCCCCTAAGCTTCCAGCCTAGGGCTACAGCATCTCCCCTAGAGGGTCAGGTCATTAGCATTTCTAATCCCTCTCCCCACCTCTGGGTTTTAAACACTAGGAAAGAGGACTTAGAGGTCTGGGACTCCCATTCATTCTCTAGGGATAGCAGACCAAAGACAACGGGCACCAACCACCCATTGTCTCAACCAGCTTGCTCATAGGACAGAGGCTCCACACCGGGAGAGGTGAGCCTAGAAGACCAGAGGCTACTGTCCCTGGTCAGTACCCTGCTTGTAAAGCAGAGACTACTTTGAGAGAAACAGGCCACCACCCCTTACCCTAGAACCAGAGCAGTGGTACAGATTTTTTTTCCGAGAGAATGGGGCAGCCTATAAGACAGAGAACTCCATAGCTCTTCCCAAAGGAACTGACTTTATTTGGGACAGAATGTGAGGATGTTCAAGCCTAAGAGTGCAGTTGGAAAAAAATCGAAGATTTTGGTATTAAGCAATTTAGACAAGGCTGCTAGATAAATTGTAGGCCAGTTAGAAGTATAATAGAATACCAGAGAAAGAGATAGCTAAGAAGAGTACTTCTGGGGTTGCAACAAGCCTCAAAACCTAGTCTCAAATACTACTCCTGGAAGGTGACTGAATTTAATTAAATTAGACTTTGGAGCAACCTATCTCCCAGGGTCTTGTTGAAAACAATAGAGCAACCAGCCCACAATTAACAGCAGCTAATAGTCAAGTATTTACCAGCAGAGTCACACAACTTAACAGGTCAGAGAAAGAGGTAGTCAAAGAGGAAGAACCAAGGCTGTGCCCTCTGAAGAGTGACACCGGAGGCTGCAAACTGCAAGGGAAACAGACTTCACTGAAATAGTCCAGCCAAGTTTCTAAACAATTAAATAAGCAAATAACAATGACAAGCCACAGGGTGTAGGAATTAGTATCTAGAGTTGCTGAGATATATTGTCTAAAATATCTAGTTTTTGACAAAAAAATTACAAGGCATGCAAAGAAACAGGAAAGTGTGACTCATGTACTGAAATAAAAAAAGCAAGAGAAATTGCAGTTGAGAGGACCAAGATGTCAGACTTAGCAGACAAAACATCAAAACAACTCTTATAAATATATTCAATGAATTGAAGGAAACTGTGCTTTAAAAAATAAAGGAAGGTATGATGACAGTATTTCATCAAATAAAGAATGTAAATAAAGAAATAGAAATTAATAAAAATAACAAATAGAAATTCTAGAGCTGAAAACTAAAATAACAAATAAAAATTTACTAGAGGGGTTCAACAGAAGATTTGACCTGGAAGAAGAAAGAATCAGTAAAGATATGTTGATTGAGATTACGCGTCTAAAGAACAGAGAAAAACGGATGGAAAATAAACAGAATCTCAAAGAAATATGAGACACCATTAAGTATAGCAAAATATGCATAACTGAAGTACCAGAAAGTAGAAGAGTGAATAGACTAGAAAAAGTATTTAAAGACCACAGTTTTTATTCCTTGGGAAACTGCCTTTTCTTCTTTTAAGAGTCTGACCTTTCTAATTTATGTTGTTAAAATTTCCCTTTGTTAAAAAAAAAGTTATATGACAATTATTTTGTGATGCTTTCAATTTGCAAAAAAAAGTTGTAACTCCTATGTTAATCTCAAAGTAGTATTTTAATGTAATATTTTTATTGTTCCATAAAATCCTAAACTTGGGAATCACTAGTCAAGAACTATGTCTCTATCTAGTGGCCCTGGGAACCTGACAGCTTTAAGAAAAATAATAACCACTAAAGTTTTAACATTAGATGGGTATTATAGATCTACAAATGTGTAGCAAAATACATATTACATAGTAGACTTGATAAATATTTGTTGGAATGTATGACACAAGTGGACCACAAGGGTGTGACTTGTTCGTGGTATGTATATGTGTGTGTGTGTGTGTGTGTGTGCACATATGTGTATGTGTGTATATGTGTGTAGCCATGGCCACCTTCTACTGTTATCCTTTAAGACTATATAACCACATCTGATATGCGTGGTTTCTTGCTAATTTTGCTTTAGTCAAACATCTATTCCTGCAGTTCTATTCCTTAGCCTCACATGTCAGTAAATCCAAACTTAAGAGCCATATCAAAGGTGTGCTCTTGAGACACCAACAGATATGTGACATTTCAGGGCAAGTACTCTAGACCTCGGTCAGGCACTGCCTCTTTCTACAGACACATTCCAATGAGAAACACTACAGATGAGAAACACTACAGGTATTTTTACACTGGCCCACTGAGTTTTTGCTTTGAGATATTTATATAGGTTCTGATTTTTTAGTTTCAGAAATACTTTTCTGCAAGTATTAAGGAATAATTGGAATTATTTAATACCCTCTCCTTCAATTTTCAGTAATGTTTTTCTATTAGTGGTATGGTGACTGTTACATTTGTACATGTTCACTATTTTTATTTCCAAGCCTTTATTAAACTTTTATGGTTTTTCTGCTTAGTCTCTGAAGACCTTTTAAATAATTTTATTTGTTCTGTCTCACTCTCTGCCCTGGTACTTTTAATTTCTTGGAGAGAAACTTGAAAATATATTAGTTCCATAGATCAGATTTCAGTTTACCTTTTCTATTCTGTGGGCTGAGTCTAAGGCTTCCTTATGTGTATGAACAGTTAGTATCATACTGACTTCTACAAAAATGCTTAGTAATAATTATGCTTCCTGGATCTTTGTGAAATAACCCGCTTTACCCAAGTTTGCACACAAGTGGTTGAAAAACATCTGTAGTGTTTCTCATTGGAATGTGTCTGTAGAAAGAGGCAGTGCCTGACTGAGGTCTAGAGTACTTGCCCTAAAATGTCACATATATGTTGGTGTCTCAAGAGCACACCTTTGATATGGCTCTTAAGTTTGGATTTACTGACATGTGAAGCTAAGGAATAGAACTGCAGGAATAGATGTTTGACTAAAGCAAAACATCAGTGCCAGGAAAACTATTGCTGATCCTCTTGGTAATCCAAAAAGAATTGACCAGAGACTTGAAAGGATTAAAAGTTACAAGAAAGTAGGATTATTCCTTTACTCAAAGGCTTAGTATAACTTGCTTGCACCCCTGTCAGTGACTAAATTATTGTCTTGACAACAGAACCATGATAGCCAGAGTATTGCTTAATAGTTACGGCTATTTTAAAATATTTCCCACAGTATTTCATTGTCTTAGTGTTACTAAACTTTATATTGCAATTGCTTAAAACTTCTTTAATTGAAGCAATTTAAATTTACATATCCTACTGAGCCTTTTGTGCACAAACACCTAAATGCGAAGGTGGTGCTTTTTTTTAGTTAACAGTGTTAGAAACAGTTGGTTATAGATCCTGTCTGTAAAAATCCAGGCTTAAAATGACTAATGAGAGAATGATTAGAAGGAATTTATTAAACAACTGATTGACTAAGAGAGTTTTTCTTTGACGCTGTGTCAGTTCACAGCAGGACGTCTCTAACTTTTGTTTCTTTTTGGTTCATAATCACTTAAATTGTTATGCAACTGCTTAAATTATAATATCTCATCTCCACAGCTGAACTGTGATCTCAATTTTACACTGGCCCACTGAGTGCCGGTGTGTGGCAGAGCTGGCAATGTTGTTGTGACTCAAGACTGAGCGTTTGGGGTCATCATTCTGAAAGGTCACTGCTGGTCTCACAGCAGAGAATGGGTTGATAGGTTGATTATAGTCTCATTTGAATAATTTACTATGACCCTTGAGGTGTGTATTTTTTTCCATACGATTTTTATTTACTTTGTCTCTTTGATATATTACCATGTATTGTGGATTTTGTTCACTGGTTGCAAGTGATGATAATTCAATTTAAATGCATCAGATCACTGAAAAACCCAGGGGGTCAGTCTGGATCCAGGACTTCAGAAATATTGTTGGGGCCATTTCTCTATCGCACAGCTCAGTTTTCCTCTGAACAGGCTTCATTCAAGCAACTTCCATGCGTATAACCTTGCCACCAACTTACATACTTTGCTATGAGGTTTACATCCTATTGCTTCAGCCACCTCAGCGGAATGACAGCTTGTCTGTTCTAATAGTTTTAATAAAAGTCTCAGGATTGAATCTCAATGAACTCACATAGATCAATATGATCACCAGTGAGCCAATCACTGTGACTAGGTAGGGTCATACCCCAAAGTCCTGAGATGGGGAAGTGTGGTTTCCCTCAGTTAAATCATGATGTCACTATTGAAAAATGATGAAATGAATTTGCACCCCCTCCATCAAAAAATATAGCTTTAATTTCTTTCTACCATTATGAACCATTCCAGTTCCTTTCCTTTTCTGTGTGAACATACCTTCTTTTTTCCCAGAACAAACTTCTATCTTTTAGCATACCCCAGGTCATGATAAGAACAACCTTCAGCCTGTTTATGCCAGAACCGAGGTTTTATCTGATATCTTTCAGAACCCATGCCAAAGACTACCTACCACTGATGGGTGATGTTTGCTGTTCCATTGCTTTCAAAAACATCCCACTTTAGGCTGCCAAGAAGTTTTGGAAAACACCTCAAGGAAGGTTTTATGATCATAAAAGGAGCTGAGACTTTTTCTTGTGCTATCCTACTCATTTAGTCTAACGTTTTCTTCTCTACCATTGATCCATCTTTTTTCTCTTTAGTCAAACATTGTTACAGTCAAAGATCAAGAAATACTTTTGCAATATTGAAAGAAGTTCCCAACTACTCCTCTTCTTGTATGAACCAGAATAAAATCAGTGTTCCTCACTGTTTTTTCCAAAGCAAGAGTTTGTTATATCTGTGGTCAGAGTGCCTTTTCTAATGGCAAAGAAAGAAAGGAGGTGGGTGGCTCTCAAGGAATGCAAAATACAGAACTAGAATAAATTTCTCCATTGCAAAAGACATCATGTTGTTCCATTTTTGCCTAGACTGCGGTGTTCAGGAGTAGGGTTTATTTTTTCTTCAGAACCTCTCTTCTAACTTTACTGATGTCTGAAAAAAAAAAAAAAACCCACTATTTTAAAATAATTAAAAACTCATCTGGAAATGAGTAAAGCTCAGGAAAATTTTAAGTAGTATTTCTAAATTCACATTTTAGTATTTTACTTTAAAATATTTTTCTTTTTCTTTTCTCTTTTGCTGTTGTTAGATTTTGAGCTCGCATAATTCATCATTAATTAGAAACAAAATCAACAATAAGCACAAAATTTAAATTGTAGCCAGCATAGCCTCCCATGATGCTTGTTGCACTGACTATTCCGATGTGTGTTCTCTTCTTTGAAGAGCTTAGGTGTTACACGGTCAGCAATATCCAAACAATTAATGTAATAGAGTGAAAATGTCCCTTCAGCAGAAATAGCTCTTTCTTGGAGGAGGCTAAGTGGCCTTTAGATTGAAGAAGAGTTATGTAAGACAATTTCTGTTCAAAATGATTGGGCTAAATTCCAGATTTCTCTAATGAAATTTGCTGAATAACTGCTATGCTTGCGTCTGGGGAAGTATTCAAAATCAAACATCGATTCTTGTCACTTGATTAACTACTTTAAAACTAGAGTTCTAGAAGCTAAACCCAAGAGATTGCTCAAAGAAGTTGACTGTATAGGAGTTTACTTTTAATGATAGTAAGTGGGCCATATCTGAGATGTGAGCATTTTAGTTATTATGACTTTTGTTGAAGAAGATCTGTCTGATAGTATTGATTCTGCCCCCCGCCCCCCACCCTTGCCCTTTATTAAGTAATGGTATCTTTCAGAACTTAGAAGTTCATTTATAAATTAAGGATATGATACTTGCATCTCCTCTGAAATATTCTGAAAGTTCATAATCTTCAGTTCAAGATCTAAATGTTTTTCTTTTCATCTTTTACTGTAAAATAACTATTTTATCAATATTTAAGAATGTTGTAGTCAAGCAACTCTGATGGCCTAATCTCAGGAGAAAACATTGTAACTGACAATAACAATGCTTTATAAGAAAAGTGAATTTGTTAACCTTGTGAGAGGAATAATTTGATTTTGTGGTTTTCATTTCTGAATGCAAATAACATCATAAACTTTAAAAAAATAATACTAGATAAATATTGGTATTAAAAGAGGACTAAAATCTGAAGTAAAGATATCCAAGTTACCAGAATGTGTATTATTTATGAGTGGTGGGCTACATATACTTTCACTATTAAATTATAATCTGAAGTTCTCAACTTAGAGAAAAAATAAAATATTGACATTAAAAAATCCAGATGTATCAGTGATCTTATATGGAAATTCTTTTAAATTGATACCTAATTATTCTTGGTTCTTAGCTATTTTATTTTAACTGCATTCAACTCCCCTAGCCTTAATGGCTTAAAAAAATAACCATTTTTACTATTTCTCATGCTCAATGGTGAGTAAAGCATACATGATCTTGCTTTTTTGAAGGTAACAATTTACGAGAAGAAAGATATGATCAAATAACTGAAAAATTTCTCAGGCAGTTATTTTTCTGATGGTCACTTATGTGACTATATTCAGCTGGTGGGCCAGAAGTGGGCTAGGGCTAGGCTCACTTGGGATGCTGGGATGACTGAGCTTCTCTCCTTCCATGTAGTTTCGGACGCTTTTCCTTTTCATGTGGTCTTTCTATGTGACTTCTCTAGTATTGGAACATCTTACACAGCCGCTCAGGGTACCCAAGCATGCAGGAGTAAACGTTTCTAGACTTTCTTAATGCTTAGCCCTGGAACTGGCACACCTTCACTTTTCACAGCATTCTGTTGGTTGGAGCAAGTCACAGGGCCCTCCCAGTTTCAAGGTGAGAGGATGACATGAGGGTGTGGTACTGGGAAGCATATTTTATTGGGGGGTCACCAAAGTAACAATCTCCTACATTAGCACTTATTGATTCATTCAAATGACATGAATATTTTCATATTTGTTATGAAAAAAATACTTGCCAATTATCCATATACTCTGTCCTGGGCAGATGAATTTAGTTAGACCGGGTTCCTATTCCTATAGCTCTGTTAACTTTTGTTAGTCTCTACAGAATATCTTATATACATCAGTCATGGTGAGTAAAGCATACATGATCTTGCTTTTTTGAAGGTAACAATTTACGAGAAGAAAGATATGATCAAATAACTGAAAAACTTTATGTGTACATGTGTTTATATTTATAAACTATAATGTGAATAATAAAGGGAAAGTATAAGGTGCCGTGATGGTACATGAATATTAGAGAAATCAAGATAATTTTTCCTGAGAGAGAGATACTTGGATTGAAATTTAAAGGACGAGAAAAGTAGAGTAGTAAAGTGATGAGGAAAAGGAGAAATGCATTCTCAGAGATGACTGAGTTGGAAGAGAGTATGACATTAAGGAGAATGTAATGTTTGAGGAAATAAAAGTAGACAATGAGACTATAATACAGAAAGCTAAGGCAAGAGTGATATGAAATAGGCCTGAAATGGAAAATGAGAGCAAGAGCACATGTGGCTTTGTCAACCATGATAACAATTTGTAAGAACAATAGAATAGAACTGAAGAGTTTAAGGAATTAGATGGGGATGATGGCAAATAATCAATTGAATTGAAGAGGCCAAGAGTGAATGTGGAAAGACTTGTTAGGAGTCTAGATGAGATATGATGGTGATGGGATGTGGAGATTAAATGAGCAGATGCATGGGATGTTTAGGAGGCAAAATAGGATGTGGTTTGGTATAGTATGGGGGAATAAAAGAGAAAAGGAAGAGTAAAAGATGTCTCCTGGGTTTCTTGTTTGCAGAAATATGTGAATGATAGTACCATTTATCTATATCTATGTTTATACCATCTATGTATGTATGTATATACATGTATGTATCTATCTCTGCAGGAAAATCAGATGTTAGTGTGGGAAGGGAGAGAAACAATCAAGAACTTGGATTTGTATATATTTAATTTAAGACACTTAAATAAAATTCAAAGAGATGTTGAATTAGATCCATGAGTTTGGATCTCAGAAAAGAAGTCCAGTTCAGAGATTAAATTTGTGATTGATTGATGTTGATTATACCTCTGAGCACAAATGAGATCACATGAAGAGAGACAATAGGCTCCCAAGAGATGGGGACATAGGACTGAGCCTTAAAGAACTAAACCTTTTAAAGTCTGACTAGAGGGGCTTGAGCAGGCAACAAGACAGAATGTGGAAAATCAAGAGGAGGAATG
>NW_011888962.1:67102-69558 GCF_000151845.1 Pteropus vampyrus
GATGGGGATGATGGCAAATAATCAATTGAATTGAAGAGGCCAAGAGTGAATGTGGAAAGACTTGTTAGGAGTCTAGATGAGATATGATGGTGATGGGATGTGGAGATTAAATGAGCAGATGCATGGGATGTTTAGGAGGCAAAATAGGATGTGGTTTGGTATAGTATGGGGGAATAAAAGAGAAAAGGAAGAGTAAAAGATGTCTCCTGGGTTTCTTGTTTGCAGAAATACGTGAATGATAGTACCATTTATCTATATCTATGTTTATACCATCTATGTATGTATGTATATACATGTATGTATCTATCTCTGCAGGAAAATCAGATGTTAGTGTGGGAAGGGAGAGAAACAATCAAGAACTTGGATTTGTATATATTTAATTTAAGACACTTAAATAAAATTCAAAGAGATGTTGAATTAGATCCATGAGTTTGGATCTCAGAAAAGAAGTCCAGTTCAGAGATTAAATTTGTGATTGATTGATGTTGATTATACCTCTGAGCACAAATGAGATCACATGAAGAGAGACAATAGGCTCCCAAGAGATGGGGACATAGGACTGAGCCTTAAAGAACTAAACCTTTTAAAGTCTGACTAGAGGGGCTTGAGCAGGCAACAAGACAGAATGTGGAAAATCAAGAGGAGGAATGTGGAAAATCACAAACACCGGAGAGAGTTTTAAAGGAGAGATTAGATAACAATGTTAAATGCTGCAGAAAGTTCAAATAAGAGGAAGGATGATAAATGCCCATTGCATTTGCTGACAAAAAGGTCATGGTAGCTTTTCTAAACTGTTTTCGTAGAGATGATGAAGCAAGGCATGTTGAGGTAGATTGAGGAATGAGGAAAGAAAGACAGATAATAAATATGACTCTTAAAAGAGATTTGGCTGTGAATGGGAAAAAGATATAAGATGGTTGTATGGTGAAGTAAAGTTTTGGAGAAATCAGAGTTAAGAGATAATGGATAGAATAGAGTATGGAAGCAAATCTGGAAGGATTAGTTTTAGGAGGACATATACTCTCTCTAATAATTGCTTTACTAATCAGCACCTAATTCAAAAGCAGCTACCCTTTCCAAGGTTATATATTTAAATCATTTTTTTTCATGCTTTTACTTCCTGAAGAGCAGGAATAAAGGTAGTAATATTTATAATTGTCAAGAACAGTGAAAGATCTGAATTTACCTACTTGTAAGTTAAGGTGTTAGGCTGACATCTTCGTTTCAGGAATGCTCCCAGAAGACATGAGACTGCTGGGTCAGAGAAAAAGGACTTAATTAATCGTGGCACTGCAAGCAATGTGAGCTTTATGTTTGTGTCAGTTATCCTTTTCCCCCAAGTTCTATGGGGGCAAAAGGAAGCAGTCATGTTGGATTTGTGTTACAACTGAGGAACTCTGAGAGTTTAGGGAATCTGAATCTTTTATAATAGGCTACAGCAAACCTGACCAATCTTTGCTGTAGAGGGATATATTATCTTTATTATACTGGGTAATAAAATAAACTTTCCCTCTGCTCCACAGGAAAACACCATCCCTCTCTATCTTCTAAGACTGTTTGCTATACAAACATCCTTGAAAAGATAGTTCTGACTCAAAGCTTTCAGAGTTTCTGCTAAGAAGAGATGCAGAAACATAAAAGACTTAAGGAGAATTGTCTCCCAACAATATTTGTTAGCATTTATAGACATTATCTCTGTGCTAGATACTAATCTCCTTACATTTATTTTCCAGTCCACTGCTTACAAAAGCCCTTTGAGGTCCTGTATTTCTGTGAGCTTGGGCTACCATAAAGAAATACCACAAACTGGGTGTCTCAAACAACAGACATTTATTATCTCACAGTTCTGGAGATTATAAGTCTAATCTCAAGGTGCTGGCTTAGCTTGTTTCTGTTAAGACCTCATTTTCTGGCTTTTAGATGGCTGGCATTTCACCATGTTCTCATATGGCCTTCCTTCTGTGTGGATGCCCTACTGGTGTCTCTTCCTCTTTTTATAAGGACACCAATCCTACTGGATTAAAGCCCCATGCTAGGAACCTCATTTAACCTTATCTTCTTTTTTAAAGGCCTTATCTCTGAATATAGTCACACTGAGGAACAAGGCTTCAACATAAGAATTTTAGGGAGATACATACATATAATTAGCCCATAACAGATACTAAATGCTATTACTTACTGTAACTCTCTTACAGATGAGAAAACTGAGGCTTAGAGAGGTTAAGAGACTTTAACAAGATACCACAAGTGAAAATGATAGAATGGGATTTGAACTGAGTCATAGTCTGACACCCTAGCTCATGAGCTTGACCTCTCTCCTATATAGCTAGAGTGAATATGTTATATTTTTAGGTATTTCAGGGGAAAAAGTGATTTCTTAATTTTCTTTTCAGAATCACTGGTCTTGGAAAAAACATTACAGTATGAGCCATAGTTTATTAGCCAGTCTCCTTCCT
>NW_011888962.1:69608-78784 GCF_000151845.1 Pteropus vampyrus
CCATCCCTCTCTATCTTCTAAGACTGTTTGCTATACAAACATCCTTGAAAAGATAGTTCTGACTCAAAGCTTTCAGAGTTTCTGCTAAGAAGAGATGCAGAAACATAAAAGACTTAAGGAGAATTGTCTCCCAACAATATTTGTTAGCATTTATAGACATTATCTCTGTGCTAGATACTAATCTCCTTACATTTATTTTCCAGTCCACTGCTTACAAAAGCCCTTTGAGGTCCTGTATTTCTGTGAGCTTGGGCTACCATAAAGAAATACCACAAACTGGGTGTCTCAAACAACAGACATTTATTATCTCACAGTTCTGGAGATTATAAGTCTAATCTCAAGGTGCTGGCTTAGCTTGTTTCTGTTAAGACCTCATTTTCTGGCTTTTAGATGGCTGGCATTTCACCATGTTCTCATATGGCCTTCCTTCTGTGTGGATGCCCTACTGGTGTCTCTTCCTCTTTTTATAAGGACACCAATCCTACTGGATTAAAGCCCCATGCTAGGAACCTCATTTAACCTTATCTTCTTTTTTAAAGGCCTTATCTCTGAATATAGTCACACTGAGGAACAAGGCTTCAACATAAGAATTTTAGGGAGATACATACATATAATTAGCCCATAACAGATACTAAATGCTATTACTTACTGTAACTCTCTTACAGATGAGAAAACTGAGGCTTAGAGAGGTTAAGAGACTTTAACAAGATACCACAAGTGAAAATGATAGAATGGGATTTGAACTGAGTCATAGTCTGACACCCTAGCTCATGAGCTTGACCTCTCTCCTATATAGCTAGAGTGAATATGTTATATTTTTAGGTATTTCAGGGGAAAAAGTGATTTCTTAATTTTCTTTTCAGAATCACTGGTCTTGGAAAAAACATTACAGTATGAGCCATAGTTTATTAGCCAGTCTCCTTCCTCCCTCCCTCCCTCCCTCCCTCCCTCCATTTCTTCCTTCATTTCATTTTTACTTCCCTTCCTTATTTCCTATTACACAATCATTTATTTATATATTTATCATATATTTGTTGAATTCTGCTATGGACAGGCACTGGTCTAAGTGCTAAGGATCCATCAATGAACAAAATTAATTCCCTGATCTTGTGAAAGGTACATCCTCAGTATTGTGTAAAGAATTGTTCACTATCTCCTTCATATACTCCAAGTTCTTTAATATTTATATTTTCTGTATAACTTAAAGGGACAGGGAACTAACATTTACCAAATATCAACCATATATTATACATATCCACTTATATAATCTCATTAATAACTGGTGGCCTATTAGCATAGATTAGTTACTATTCCATGTTAAATCTTTAATTCTGACTGTGGAGACATAGTTTCTTTGTGATTGATAAGGGAAACTTTAATTTCAAATTCAAGCATTTAGATGCAATAATGTGTTTATGAATAATGCACACACATGTGTATGTGAATCTATGTATGTCTATATATTTGTATATTTTTTCCATCTGCGTCAAGCAGTTTAAAAATCCAGGTGTCCGGGAAGGACAGCTTGGAATTGAGAGGTGTCAGAAGGCATCGATGATAAAATAAAATTGGAAACCAGAACCCATACTACTCCTAAAGTTATGTTCAAGTTTTGGGGATCCCACTTAGCCTTATTCCAACTTGCTTTCTTCTACTGTTGGTATCTCTATGCATTTTGCCTATATGTGATTTTCTTTGCAGCATAAAATATGATTGTGTATAGTACATTTAAAAGAAGAAAAGGCTATTCTCAGTTGAAAAATTAAGTGACTGCATTTCAATGATCTTTTCTACATTTGTAAAACTATTTGGAGTCAAGGCACAGTACATTAAGGCTAACATTGTTTTTGAGAAGGTTGATTCCAATCGGGTCTTTTTGTTGGGGTTTTCAAGATACCATATTTTATTCATTTGAGCAACTGTGAATTGGACTGCATGATTCACTGTTACCCTAAAATTATAACACTACTCTCTTAAAGCATAATATTTTATTGTTATAGTCCACATCTGGAGGTTGGCAAATTAACCTTTGCTGTCACCAGATGTGACAGGGATGTAAAGAAAGAGATTTCTTAGTACAATGACTTAAAAGAACTCTTTTCAAGTCAATAAAAACTGAAGTAAGAATACTCAATTATTGTTTGTTATTTTTCTTTTAAAAAATATTCACCTACTTTATTTAAAAAGTTTTTGAGATTTGTATTTAAACAAGTAAAATTAATATTTAGGTTATTTCAATTTTATGTATTCAATTTTCTAGGTTTACTATCATTAAATTTTTTAAAAGCTATGTTCAACCTTCATATCCATATAACTGATTCATTAAAATTCCTAGTCGGTATGCTGCAAAAGACTTTTTGGCAAATAGTTGTTTAAAATAGAATCTTACTCAACATACATGATTATAGCCAAAACTTACTATAATAAAAATAAAAATTTTGTCAGAAAGTTATTACAATGATAGAATTACATTTTGTTGCAGTTTTAAAAAGACTTTGATGAGTCAATAGCACAGTGGTTAGAGCATGATCTCTAAAGCCAGATTACCTAGGTTGGATTACCTCTGTGGCTGTAAGACCTCCATGTAATTGCTTAATCTCTCTGTGCCTCAGTTTTTTTAATCTGTAATGTAGAAATAATAATATGACCTATCTCATAGGGTTTTTATTGTATTTAAATAAAGTAATATGCATAAAATAACTTAGTATAATACGTAATTTTTAATTTTTAATTATGAATTAGAGCCCCAGAAAGTGCCCTCGTTAGAATTCAACAAAGTAAGGACTTGGGTTCTCAGTCCTCCCAGCAGCTCACAGTCCCTAGAAGAAGGAATTGAGCAAACAAACTTGCGAGTGACTAATGTGAATGCAGAAGCCCCATGTATAAAAGTGACAGAAAATTATTTTAAAGCAATTACTGAGGCAATTTTTTTTTCATGCGAACCCTTTTACCTGTAGTTCTAGTTGCCTCTTCAATATGGATCTTGGTTTCCATGACTCAGGAAAAGGAGGGGCTTCTGCAGAGCAGAGAGCAAAAAAATTAAGTTCATTAATAGCCTTTGAGGTTCTAATTCTAAAGCCCAGGTATAAATACTAGGCAAGCAAGAAGATTTATTCAGTCAAGTACTATTGTCCTGGTTGCTGGGTAAAGGTAAAGATCCTCCTGGCTTGGGTAGAACAAAAAGCTAGGGAAGATGGAAATGGGGTAAATACAGATGTTGGTCCCTGAAAAGAATTCTCTGCCCTGCAGCCCACTCCAAAGTTGAGCCCTGAGGAGGTGGTGATACAAATCCAAAATTAATTTGGGGCTTCAAGAGTAGTGAGCACCTGTACCTTGTTTATCAGGTGCGATTTCATTATGGTATGTGGTGGTATGACACCAGTTGAGTAGGGATGATGATATAGCATGACATGATGTAGTATGTCATGTCTATGAGAATTATAATTAATCTCATTGAGTTTCTTATGACCACCAGAATGGCTTGGAAAAATCTTGCTATTGCCCTCTCCCAACCAGATTAAAAATGGCCACAAATTCTTTGCTACTTCCCATTGAGAGGCAGATACTAATCCTCTTCCCCCTGAATGGGAACTGGTCTAGTGGCTTGGTTGACCAATGGGATGCAACAAAGTAAACCTCTGTGACCTTTAAGGCTAGATAACAGGAAGTTTTGCAGTTTTCACTTGGATCTTTTAGAATGTTCCCTTGGGAGAAAGCCAGCTGCATCAAAGAAATCTGACCACTCTGTTGGAGAATCTAACTAAAGCAGCCCTAAGACTCCTTGCATAGCAAGAGGGGCCAAACTAAGCCCAGCCTGCCATCCCTTCCTACCAAGAAAATAGGCTTGTGAATGAAACTGTTTTGGACTTCCAAACCAGTCCAGCTACCAGTTAAACACTACTGAGTGTCTCTAGGGGAGGTGAAGAGAAGCCTAGCTCAACCCTTGAAGATTTGACCTACAGGTCACAAAGACGGTAAAATGATTATTGTTGTAAGCCATTAAGTTTTGGGTGGTTTGCTCCACCGCAAGAGAACCAGTACACACCTCTTTAAATGCTCTTAGCATTGCACAGAAGTAGGTAGAGAGGATTGTGTAATTTTGACTTGAAGAAGCCTTTTTGACAGAGAAGTCACAGGATGAATTGTTTGAAGATGATTATGCAATCTCTACCTTCGAAAGACCCAAGGGGGAGGGACTTCTATTCCTAAGTGTTGACAGGAAAACTCACTCATTTGCTCATTAGCAGTGGGCATTAGCATCGGCAAATGTTGACCAAGAAACAAACATTAATACTACCATGATTGTGTTTTTAAAGTTATACATCATGAAGCCTTGCCAGTCATCCACTCTCTAAGTCTTAGATATTACACACAGAGATGAAGGAGAGCAGGGAGGGGAATCTTGATGTCACTGTGAAAATCCTTATATGACAGGAATCCATGATTTGACTGAGAATGACCTTGAATAATTAAGTTGGTTATTTGTCAATAGGAAAATTGGATTTAAGATAGCAATAAGGTACAGTAACACAAAAAAATGGAAACAGTTATTTTTGTAGCACAACTGAATTTGCAGCTTGTGAAATCAATATCTGCCATATTAATTAAATATGTGAAATACTACCAGTAAGCCAACTATAATGTGCTCATTATCTGATTAGCTCATCTCTTCCTGGGTCCATTTATTCTTTTACAGTGGGAACTCTTTCTTTTGTTGTGGATCTTAACCCTTGGGTCTGGTCCAGAGCTAATCTTGCTGGGAAGTTCAATTAGTAGTCAGGTTATTTGGTTATCATGGGCTTTGAACAAAGGTAAAAGGTTATCTAGGTCATGATGATAGACCTAATGAACCACTTTTGCCTTACAATAGAGAACACCTCTTTAGTGATTAAAATTCTTGTTCTGTCCTCTGTCCCTCATTCTGTATTATTCTCTTCTACACATACTAAATAAATTATAGCAAATTTGGCTTCCTGGTTAACTTTTCTTTCTTTCTTTTTATTTTTTAAATTAAATTTAGTGGGGTGACATTGTTTAATAAAATTATATAGATTTCAAGCGTACAATTCTATAATGCATCGTCTGTATGTTGCATTGTATGTTCGCAACATAAAGTCAAATCTCCTTCTGTCACCATATATTTTACCCCCTTTACTCTTTTCTACCTCTCCCTCTCCCCTTGTTCTCACTGGTAACCATTAAACTGTTGTCTGTGTCTATAAGTTTTTGTTTGTCTTGTTCATTTGCTGCTTTCCATTTTCTATCTCACATATGAATGAATCATATGGTTCTCAACTTTTTTTCTTTGACTTACTTCGCTTAGCATGATAATCTCCAGATCCATCCATGTTGTTGCAAATGGTAGTATTTCATCCTTCCTTATGGATGAGTAATATTCTATTGTATATATGCACCACATCTTTATCCAATCATCTGTCAAAGGACACTTTAGTTATTTCCGTGCCTTCGCCACTGTGAATAATGCTGCAATGAACATAGAGGGGCATATATCTTCCTGGAGAAATGTTTTTAAATTTTTTGAGGAGATATCCAGAAGATAGATTGTTTGCTCATGTGGTAATTCTATTCTTAATTTTTTGAGGCACTTCCATACTGCTTTTTATAGTGGCTGTACCAATTTACATTCTCACTAGCAGTGTATGAAGATTCCTTTTTTCCCCACAACTTCTCCAACACTTGTTATTACTTATCTTGTTGATGATAGACATTCTTACAGGTGTGAAGTAGTACCTCTCTGTGGTTTCGATTTACATTTTCCTAATAGCTAGTGCAGTTGAGCATCTTTTTATATATCTGTTGGCCCTTTGTATGTCTTCTTCAGAGAAGGGTCTGTTCAGGTTCTTTGCCCATTTTTTTTATTTGGATCGTTTGTTTTTTTATTGTTGTGGTGTATGAGTTCTTTATATATTTTTGACATTAGCCCCGTATTGGAGGTGTTGTTTTCAAATGTCTTCGCCCATTTGGTTGGTTGCTCCTTTTATCTCTTTCTAATGTGACCATTCCACCAGTAATGGCAAGTTTAATCTATAGATATGTTTACACTGTTAATTATGTTGTACTCAAGGCCTGCCTGTTTTTGGCTTTGAAACATAATGTCTTTTAAGGCTATCTCCTCAGATATCAGCTTTAATTTATCATGTGTTGATTTTACTAATTTCGCTTCTATCTCACTGTTGCCTTCATGTTCTAAGAAAGTTACTTTGTTTCCATCCTGTCCTGAAAGATTTCTAGTACAATGCCAAGTACACTGAGGAAAAAAATTTCTGAATAAGAAAGGGGAAGTGTTACACATTTTCTCCTAGGAAATAAAAGGAAGGGAAACTTCTAACATCTTGTTATAAATTTCTATCGCATATTGAGCTATAAATTATATTATATAATTTACAACTTCTATGTTTGAAAGAGCTCAGAGTTACCTCAATTTACAAGTGTTAGAAGGAAAAACCTGTTCATTTGTTCATTAACTTATTAATCAAACATTTATTAACCTCTTATTAGTACCAAACTCCATGGTTCTTCACAGTCTTGTGAAAGAAGTGTAGACAATACATAAAATATAAGGCAAACAATAAAGCATATGAAATTCTCAAGGTCATTAGTCATCAGTGAATTCTAAATTAAAGTCCGCTGAGAGATCACTGCACACCTACTAGAATGGCTAAAATGATAAAGACTGATGATGCCCAGTATTGGCAAAGACATAGATGAATAGTACCACCACCTTGGAAAACCTTCAGTATCCCTTAAAAATTGATCATACCACAAATAAGTGGAAAGATATTCCATGCTCATAGGTAGGAAGAATTAATATTGTTAAAATGTTAGCACTATCTAAAGCAATCTACATGTTCAATGCTATCCCCATTAAAATTCCAATGGCATATTTCACAGAAATAGAACAAATAATTCTAAAATTTATATAGAACCACAAAAGATCCCAAATAGCCAAAGCGATCTTGAGAAAGAAGATCAATGCTGGAGGTACCATGTTTCATGATTTCAAACTATAACACAAAGCTATAGTAATCAAAACAGTATGATATTGGCACAAAAAACAGACACACAGACCAATGGAACAGAATTAAGAACTCAGAAATAAATCTACACATATTTGGGCAATTAATTTATGACAAAGATGCCAAGAATATACAACGACAAAAAGACAGTCTCTTCAATAAATTGTTTTGAGAAAACCAGACTGACACATACAAAAGAATAAAACTAGACCACTATCTTAAAGCCTAAACAAAAATGAACTCTAAGTGGATTACAGATTTAAATGAAAGACCTGAAAGCCTAAAATTCCTAGAAGAAAATATAAATAGTAAGTTCCTTGACATTGGTTTTAGTGGTGTTTGTGTGGATCTGATGCCAAACACCAGGAAACAAAAGCGAAAATAAACAGTCCCACATTAAACGAAAAATCTTCTTCACAGTGAAGGAGGAAATCATCATCAAAAGGAAAACACAACCTACTGAATGGAAGAAAGTATTTTCAAATCATACATCTGATAAGCAGTTAATATCCAAAATATATAACAAACTCATACAACTCAACAACAAAGAAATAAACAGCCCAGGATCTAAGAAGATATTTTTTTCCAAGAAGACATGCTCATGGCCAACAGTCACATAAACAAATGTTCAACTTCACTAATTATTTGGGAAATTCAAATCAAAACCATGATGAGCTATCACCTCACTCCTGTTAGAATGGCTGTTACCAAAAAGATAAGAAATAATAAGTGTTGGCGAGGATGTAAAGAAGAGGAAACCCTTATACCTTGTTGGTGGGACTTAAGCTGATGCAGCCACTATGCAAAACAATATGAGGATTCCTAAAAAATGAATAGAACTACCTTATGATTCAGCTATTCCACTTCTGGATATTTATCTGAAGAATATGAAAACACTAATGCAAAGAGATTTATGCACTCCTATATTCACTACAGCATTATTCACAACCTAAGTGTTCACTGATGGATAAATGGATAAAGAATATGTGCTAAGTATAATATTACTCGGCCATAAAAAATAAAATCTTGCCATTTTGACAACATGGATGGACTTAAGATGATATAATTCAGATCAGTGGTTGCTTCTTACAGGAATGGGAGGTAGATTGACTAGGGATGGCTATAAGGAAGCTTTCTGGAAAAAGATTCTGGCAACTGTTGTGCTAAATTTGTCAAAACTAATTCAATAGCACACCGATGTTCTGAAGATTTCACTGTATGTAAATTATAACTCAATAAAAAAGTACAAGGCATAATCCAGGAGTCACAAGAGCGATATAAATAAGTGATATATTGTAATTAATACAGAAGTGGAAATTATAAAAGGGATAGTTTTAATTAGTATAAATTTTTTAATAAGTCAAATGCAGTAATTATATGTAATTTTAATACCTTGTTTTTTAGAATCTCATTATCTGTAATAATTATTGATTTATTTCTTTTTGACCTATTTTCCCATCTTTATTTCATGTATTTTTGAAAAACAGTTAAGAATGTATTGTTCTATTAGCGGTGAATATTTAGGTTGTTTTCTCAGTTTGTAAGTAATGCAGTAGAGTTGTATATAAAGGTTTTTTCTTTAGTATTTAGGATTATTTCCTTGTACTACAGTTTCAGATATGTTCTAGATGAAAGCATATGATTTACATATCCATATTGCTTTCTAGAGGGTTTAAATTATTGTGTATATCTACCAGTAATGTATAAAAGGACATTCATTATACTTTGGTTAGGTGCTAAGTATATTGAACACTTTGATCATGTGTTTATTAACCATTGTAGTTAAATAAATTGGCAGTTGAATGAGCCTTAAAATACGAATAGCATTTTAAATGTCAGTTGGGTTTTAAAAGGCAAAGATGGGAAAGATTATATCTGGAGTATGTGTGGTATGGCAAGTAAAACTATGAAATGTCAAACTCATGGAACTGCAAGTAGTTTAATATAAAAGCTTAGAGCAGTGGTCCTCAGTCTTGCCTGCACAAGAAAATCACCCAAGGGTAAATTTAAACATTCTAATGTCTAGGCCTTACTAGACCAATAAACTCAAGGTTGTTGGATATAGAACCCAGGCTTAGTTCTAAAAACTCCCCAGGTAATTCCAGTGTGTAAGCAAAATTGAAAACCACTAGTGTAGAG
>NW_011888962.1:78834-83803 GCF_000151845.1 Pteropus vampyrus
AAAATAAACAGTCCCACATTAAACGAAAAATCTTCTTCACAGTGAAGGAGGAAATCATCATCAAAAGGAAAACACAACCTACTGAATGGAAGAAAGTATTTTCAAATCATACATCTGATAAGCAGTTAATATCCAAAATATATAACAAACTCATACAACTCAACAACAAAGAAATAAACAGCCCAGGATCTAAGAAGATATTTTTTTCCAAGAAGACATGCTCATGGCCAACAGTCACATAAACAAATGTTCAACTTCACTAATTATTTGGGAAATTCAAATCAAAACCATGATGAGCTATCACCTCACTCCTGTTAGAATGGCTGTTACCAAAAAGATAAGAAATAATAAGTGTTGGCGAGGATGTAAAGAAGAGGAAACCCTTATACCTTGTTGGTGGGACTTAAGCTGATGCAGCCACTATGCAAAACAATATGAGGATTCCTAAAAAATGAATAGAACTACCTTATGATTCAGCTATTCCACTTCTGGATATTTATCTGAAGAATATGAAAACACTAATGCAAAGAGATTTATGCACTCCTATATTCACTACAGCATTATTCACAACCTAAGTGTTCACTGATGGATAAATGGATAAAGAATATGTGCTAAGTATAATATTACTCGGCCATAAAAAATAAAATCTTGCCATTTTGACAACATGGATGGACTTAAGATGATATAATTCAGATCAGTGGTTGCTTCTTACAGGAATGGGAGGTAGATTGACTAGGGATGGCTATAAGGAAGCTTTCTGGAAAAAGATTCTGGCAACTGTTGTGCTAAATTTGTCAAAACTAATTCAATAGCACACCGATGTTCTGAAGATTTCACTGTATGTAAATTATAACTCAATAAAAAAGTACAAGGCATAATCCAGGAGTCACAAGAGCGATATAAATAAGTGATATATTGTAATTAATACAGAAGTGGAAATTATAAAAGGGATAGTTTTAATTAGTATAAATTTTTTAATAAGTCAAATGCAGTAATTATATGTAATTTTAATACCTTGTTTTTTAGAATCTCATTATCTGTAATAATTATTGATTTATTTCTTTTTGACCTATTTTCCCATCTTTATTTCATGTATTTTTGAAAAACAGTTAAGAATGTATTGTTCTATTAGCGGTGAATATTTAGGTTGTTTTCTCAGTTTGTAAGTAATGCAGTAGAGTTGTATATAAAGGTTTTTTCTTTAGTATTTAGGATTATTTCCTTGTACTACAGTTTCAGATATGTTCTAGATGAAAGCATATGATTTACATATCCATATTGCTTTCTAGAGGGTTTAAATTATTGTGTATATCTACCAGTAATGTATAAAAGGACATTCATTATACTTTGGTTAGGTGCTAAGTATATTGAACACTTTGATCATGTGTTTATTAACCATTGTAGTTAAATAAATTGGCAGTTGAATGAGCCTTAAAATACGAATAGCATTTTAAATGTCAGTTGGGTTTTAAAAGGCAAAGATGGGAAAGATTATATCTGGAGTATGTGTGGTATGGCAAGTAAAACTATGAAATGTCAAACTCATGGAACTGCAAGTAGTTTAATATAAAAGCTTAGAGCAGTGGTCCTCAGTCTTGCCTGCACAAGAAAATCACCCAAGGGTAAATTTAAACATTCTAATGTCTAGGCCTTACTAGACCAATAAACTCAAGGTTGTTGGATATAGAACCCAGGCTTAGTTCTAAAAACTCCCCAGGTAATTCCAGTGTGTAAGCAAAATTGAAAACCACTAGTGTAGAGGAAGGCTAAATGGAATATGATGTAATTAGAAATGAAACTAAAAAATGGAGACCAGATATAATAAGGTTTCATGCTTTAGGACAAAGTATGGACCTTCTAGGAAATTGAGCAAATGATGTTAGTGTTCTTCCCTTATCACTTATGGAGTTCTTCACCTTTTACATACTCTCAGCAAACAGCACTTGTATCTCCTTGTGGACAGGCTGTTCTCAGGCTGTTCTCAGGCTGCCGGAGCTTCTCCTACTTCTTACCAAGATCTGGAAATGCCTGGGAATTTTCTCTCCACACTTCCAGGGCATAGTCCCTAAGCACTGATTAATGATGATGGGATATAAATAATCTAGCATCCTTTTGCCTGATTAGGACAATTCTGAGGTGTGATCCATATTAGTGCTACTCAAAGTAGCTAATCTGCAAAGTTCTTATCATCCAGGACAAGATGAGCTCATGGCTGAACATAAATCTACTCACTACTTCCTTCATAAAGATACAGTTCTCTGAAAGAAATGTCAGCTGGCATAAACAGTGGGCTTAGTGATTTAGCTGCCAGCACCGTATCTCAACATGGACCAGTCATATTTGGTTTCCAGACTGCAGGGATTGACAAACCACACTTTGAGCAGCACTGACTTCTACTGTCTCCAGAGTACCCTGCATTATTAGCAAGCCAATGTTATCCTCTGTAGATGAGCCTTTATCTTGCAGTCTTTCCTGGCTTCCTTCCTTTCTCTGTTCCTCTTCTTGCTCCTTGTTTTCCTAGGAAATCTTCCTAATAAGTGATTTTCACATTACTCTTAGTGTCAGCATCAGCTGCTAGGGAAGTCAGTTAAGATAGGCAGTGAAAATTGTGTTGGGAGGTAAAACTTGTGCTTTAGCAAAATCATTGTGAAGAGTTATTTTGAAAAATGAATGAATGTAGGTAGAAAGTAAGGTTAAGACTATCACAATATCCTGTCAGCCAGAGACCTTAAGAGTCATATTCCTCTATTACATTTTAATATATTTTAAAAATATCCTTTTCTTGTCATTTTCAAGGCCCCTGCTTTAGTTTAGACCTCTGTTATTTTTGAGGATTAGAATTACTGGTCTGTATTTCATGATGTAAATTCAAGGACCATGCCAATTTGTCAGTGAAGATGGACTAGAAATGGTAGTTTCCTCATAATTTGTAAACTAAAATCTTTTTCGTGAAATACATAATTTTTACATTTAGACTTTAGAGCTCATAGAGTGATTCTAAATTACATCTGTAAGGAAACTTAGGTCTACCTTAAATATCTGACTTGGTCAAGTAATTAAAACTCTCTGGCTCTCAGTTTTCTAACCTCTTGACTGAGGGAAAATTCAAATTATTCCTGAGGTCTCTTGCAGTTCTATAGTGTTATATTTAACAGTAGCCTCTAGATTATATTAGTGAAAGAAGCATAAAACAGACTAGTTCAGTAGCAATTGTCACTTCTCAAAACAAATTGACAAAAATCATACTCTTATTATAAGAACGATTCTCCAGGAAGCTAACCTTTGCCCATTTTTCTTAATGATATGTTTACTGCTTTTAACTTTGCTTTGGAAATGGGTAACCATCTAATTGGGTTGATAAGGTCAGCTTGTAGGAGATTTAGAAAGAGATTGGACAATATTTGTGAGTGCATATGTATTCCTAGACATGCTTTCTGTCATGTTTGTTTATTGTGCTTTAATGATTAGCCAGGAATAATAAGGCCGCTGTATTTGCTATTTTATTAACGCTCTGCCATTTATGGGTTAGTCTAAGGTAATTTTAAAACAGAAAATATAATTATTTGAGGGTGCTTTTGAAAGAGGTAGATATATTTATTAAATTAAGTAGTAATGTAATAACACAGTACTCTGCAAAACAGAGTTCACCAGTATATATAGTTCATATGGAGGATTTGTGAGTCTAAATGGGACGAGTTTTATTTTACTCTATTTTCAAGAAGTGTATAAATTCAACTTGGAAAGGTGATTTAACAATGTGCAAATTATTTTTGCTCATCACTTTATCACAGTTTGTCCCTAAAGAACCTTGAAATACTTAAATATTTTCTAGACTCTTTTGTGTAGCACAACTCATCTAGGCAGAAATCTGAACCTCACAGTGTGTCACACAGACACTCCATTAGAAATGATCCCAGTTCTATTCCCTTGTGGGCTCCTATGTTTTTGAGTCCTCAAAGATAACTTTTAAAATGATAAAATATGGAGAATTAGGATATGTATGCTTGTAGCATTTTCTTAATTTGTTCTCCCCTCCACCCCCTTAAATGAGTTATAATGCACAGACAGGAAAGTACATAAATCTTAATTGTATAATTCAGTGAATTTTTACACATATATATATACACTCGTATGCAAAAATTACTGCATGGACTAAGAGATAAAGCGAAAAAAAAAAGTTTCCACTCGTCCCTTCCCAATGAATTTCCTTCCATTCAGAGGTTACCATCATTCTACTTCCATCACCATAGCTTGGTTTGCCTGCTTTTTATTGCTCCGTGTGTGTATTGCTATTGTGTGGTTATATTTTACTCTTCTTGATGGGTATTTGTTTTGTTTTCATTTTTTCAGTTATGAATGTTTGCCACGATTTCTGATGGACAAGTGTGCTCCTTATTTTAGTCGATATAGGTGGAATTAGGATTCCATGTTCATGAGGTAGATATAACGTAACTTTAATAATTCTTGCCAAATGTTTTCCCAAAGAGGTAGTAGTAATTTTCCTTCCCACCAGCAATGTGTGGGAGCCTTCGTTCCTTTGCATTTGTGCCACTATGTGCTATTGCCAGTGTCTTTAATTTTAGTCATTCTGATAAGTGTGTGCTAAGATATCATTACAGCTTGTTTTTATTTCACTGATGAATCATAATGTTGAGTACCTTTTCACGTACTTATTGACCTCTTTGAAACCTCTTTTATGAAGTCCCGTTCAAATATTTTAGCCATTTATTACTTTTTTGTTATTGATTTGTGTTTACATATTCTGAAAATATGTGAATATATTTCTTTTGATGAACAGAAGTTCTTCATTTTAATAAAGAGTGAATCATTATTATTTTCTTCTATGGTTCATGCTTTTTGTATTCTCTTTCAATATGTGATTTGAAAACCTAGTCACCACATAATGCATTCAATTAGACAGACCCTAGGCTTATTTTTAAAGATGATAACTAGCTATTACATATATATA
>NW_011888962.1:85690-99713 GCF_000151845.1 Pteropus vampyrus
TGTTTCTTTCTTTTTTCTTCCCTTTTTTCTTTCTTCCCTTTTTTCTTTCCTTCATTCTTTTCCTTCCTTTCTTCCTTTCTTCCTTCCTTCCTTCCTTCCTTCCTTCCTTCCTTCCTTTCCTTCCTTCCTTCCTTTTTTTTTTTGCATGTTTTTATTGTGTGTGAACCAGGAATTTCAATAAAAGGTCTAATAATGCTAAATTCTGTCAGTTCCAGACCAGATGAATCATAGAAACTGCTGCAAAGGACTGAATCACACCGCTCTCCTCCCATCACTCATAATTGAGGGATACAGTTACCTTGGAAATTAAAATCTGGAAGCCAGGACTTTTTTTCCTCTGTAGTGATGTTGGGTCAGTATTGGCAAATAGGAGGTCATACTGAGAATGGCACAAAGGAGGAAGAAAGTACAGATTCAACAATATTAACTGCCTCAGGTGATGGCTGTGTTCACTGAGTGCATTTCAGAGGATGGAAGTTTAAGTATTGTGTGGCCCTGAGGACCTCTGGGGCTTAGAGATTCTACTTCAGAAGTTTTCTTTCTTCCTCAAAGACTTTGAGATTTAAATATCTATTAAATCCAACTCCTGTTGGGAATGTGGTATTTTCTCCTTTCCAGGTTAATATTAAGGATCAGTAAGGGGAACTGTCTTCTATTCAGTTACTAAGGGCCATGCCCCATGGTTAAAATACCCATAATATACCATAATAGTGTGGTATCCCTGCTAACATCACTATTTTATACTTTCTGTTTTTTTTACTTTCACACTAACAAGTAAGCTTTTACTCTTCTCCAAGTTTGAAGAACAGTCTTACTAAAATGTTGTCCGGTAGTTGCACTAAATTCATTTTTATTAAGTCTATTAAGAGTTCCCTATGGCTACCCCCTTATTCCCAGATAACAAATGCGGGATACCTCCAGTTATCCAGTTTAAAAAAGAATTCTATAAATTACAAAAGCATACAAAATGAAAAGCATTGACAGTTACATAAGAGAGAGATCATTAAAATAGACTGTTCTCTTTCCATAAATTTGAGAGAGAGAATGAAAAGGTAGACTGGGTTATGGGGCAGAATTGAGATTGCGTGGATTTAAGGAAATAGTTGAAGTTTCCTTGGCTTTCCTTAACTTATAGTGGTGCTTCATGGTATTGAAGAACTTTCCTGAAGCTATATAAAAAGTGAAACTAATACGGTTTTCATATGTAGGCACCATCTTCTCAAAGCAGAAACATTTTATTATCTTTCTAAGGAGATGGAGCTGAGGGAACTGCATTGAACCCTTTGCAACATTTCATAAATTACGAGAAGGTTTAATTCCCATTTTGCTCATTTATGTGCCACATAGTATGATAGGCTTAAAGAAACCAAGAAAAATTCACTACCTATGCCCTCAAGGAATTTCAATGATACTGGAAAGATAAACATGAAAACAAAAGTTCTAATACACTAATGTGATTGTTTTAAAAGTGCTGAGCATTAAGTCCTGTGGTGTTTACAAACAGTCACCTAATCCCTCTGATGGAATCTGTGAAGGCTACACAGACATTTACCAGGCAATGAAGAGGATGAGAGAGATGCAGGGAAATAGAGGAATGTGCCAGTGACAGGGGCATAGACAGAACTGGCTTGTCAGTGTGAAAGTTTAAAGTAGAAACTGGTAGAGAAGTTGTGGCTGCATAATGCACAATCTTATGGGATGGAAAAAAATATTTTATTTTATTCTATTGTCAATGGAAAGAGTTCTGGAGAAACGGGGTAGCAAACACTCCCTGTAACTTTTCCAGAAAAATTGTGAAAGCATTGGAAGGGCTGAAGAGGTGGGCTTCCAGAAATGACTCCCAGAACAAGACTGTCCAACTGGTCCCAAGAGGATGGTGGGGCATCAGGAGACTGCTACTGAACCTTTGGAGTTCAAGAATGCACAGCGTGGTGCTATCCTGGGAATAGCAGGTTGCCACAACCACTGTTGCTACAACTCTCCAGACACCATGGTGTCAATGACTCACAGAGGGACACAGTTGTGGGAAAACCCCACAGTTCTACACCCCTGTTAACAACAGCAAACAACAAAAGCAAAAGGAAACCAGCCCCTGCTTCACTTCGGTCTTCCAAATAACTCACTGGAGCCCATCAGATTGGTGGACCCTAATGTGTATTCAGAACTCTTGTTGCAAAGGAGTCTGAGACTTGTGGTCTTTACCTTTCTAGCCTCTGGGGAAGGATGGGCTCTCTGATGGAGGTTGGAATGGATGCTGAGGACCAATTCATCATGTCTAGTAGACATAGATGGATAAAATTGGATGAGGAACTGTGTAGAGAAGAGAAGTAGTTGAGAATGGAAACATGGAGCACACATAATTAAGGGGCTACTGGAGAGACAAAGAAAGAGTGGCGAGAAGTTTAGGGTAAAAACTGAGAGAGTGTGACATTATGATAACCAAAGGAGGAGAAAAGTTTAGGAAGAAGGAAATGGACAACAGTGTGAAATTGCTGTAGTTCAATGATCATTAATTTTTTTTTTTCATTATTTGATCAAATTTTAAATGAGATCTTTTCAGTGACAAAAATTTTACCTATCCCTAGAATTAGGCAAAACTTTCATTGCAAGGGATAGAAAATCAACATAAAGTAATTTAAGCAAAAAATGAATTTATCAAGTCACATAATTTTAAGTCTAGTGGGTACAGGTTTAGTATCAGGTAATTAAATGCTATATCTGGGTAAGCCTTTCTCTGACTCCTTCTTCTGGCTTTGCTTGCCTGCCCTCTCTGTATGAGCATCATTGTCAGGAAGGTTCTTCATAAAGCTAGAAAGAAATGGACTCTGGAAACAAGGCTTATCTATTGCTACAGCTTGTGATCCCCAAAGAAAAGAGGCTCTTTCTCTCTTCCAATATCCTTATATTGATTCTAAGGGAAGAGATCAATTAGTCTGTCTTGGGCCATGTTCCTTTCGCTGTACCAATCACTTGCAGGCTGTTGGGATAGGGTGCTCTGACTGGCCAAGTCTGGATTACCGGCCCACCCCTGCTGGTGGGAGGGCATATGTTCAGAGGTATCCAAAACTTAGAAAAGTTTCTCCAAGAGTATTGTAGGAAGTTATGATTTCGAATCCAAAACAAGGGAAATGGAATGCCAGATTGGCCAATTCACCAGTCTCTGACAGGGTAATGTTGGTTAAAGTTAAATAAGTTTGTCTCTGAATTCACAACCATCATTTCCATTATATTCTATGTTAGAAGCAAGTTATTAAAGCTATCCCATAGTTCCACATGAGAATAATTATATTTTTAGAATTGTCATATGAAAAATATATAATGACAGCCACTATGAATTTAGTGACATTTAAAAATGAATTTGTTTTTTAAATTCATGATAATAGTTTCTACATACATTAAAGAAATAGATATGTAATGGGATCTTTCCTCTACCAGTAATGCTTGGGTAGCTTATGGATTTGTTTCAATCACTCTGATGCCCGCCACCAAACAAATAAATGTCATGCCTTGAAGTCAGGTTAATCATGGAGTCCAAGGGTAGCCTATGCACAGTTTCAGAGGCTGTTAAAGAAATGTTCATGAAATGTTACAAGGCCCATTTTCATTTAGTTTTTTGGAGAACTAGTATTAAATACTGTGCCATTGGGTGGGCGACCTTACTTCCACTCAAGAAGCTAATCCAAAAACTAGACTAAAATGACAATGCATGTGGTGGTGGGAAAGCACATTATACAATAAATACTTTCTTTTAGTTCTTTCTTTTTCTAATTCTCTTGTGTTTTCAACCTTTTAGTATGTATGTGGTAGCAAATCAAATCTGAAAAGAAGTTTAACATAATTACATGGAAAGAGGAAATTACATACATACATACATACATACATATATATATATATTTCAAGATTTCTAAAGGAGGTAGCTTTTCTTCCAAGACAACTTAGAAACCTGTGCCACCATGAAATGGGTTCTGGCTCTATCTCCAGTCTCCTATGACAGGACTGCTCGGTACATTAGTTGTCTTATCTGCAAAATGGAGGCTGCTTGACTTGCCTTCCTCCTGCCTCACAGAAAGTGATCAGAGTCCACGTATACTGCTTCAACCTCCCTGGAAGAGAAGTGCCTTCCAGGCATCTATTGGCTATTACTAAGCGGTCAAGTGCAGATTATTATGTTGGTGCAGTGTTTCCGGAATGACGGTTTTATTGGTCTGTGCAATTGTCTCTGTGCTGGGAGGGCTCCTTTGTCATTTAGCAGAGCAAAGGGGTTTGTGGACTTCAGGATCAAGTTGAAGGGAAACCGGCTGGTGAGCCTGGCCCCTCCCACTGTGCCTGCTAGTGCCTCAGCCATGCACTGCTGATCCCAGCGGTGGCTGTTTCCACTTCTCAGCTTGGGCCACTTGCAGTGGCCTGACCTCCCCGTTGTGATAAATGATCTTTCATTAGCTATTAGAAAAAAAAATCACCGAAGTAAAACAGGTCTTGGTCACCCATGCCTGTCTGTAATCCTCTCCGACACTCTAGTTCCTTAGAAGTACCTGTGCTGTAATATAGTTTTTCTGTAAAAGAAAAAGAAAAGAAAAACAAAAAACAAAGGAAACCTTATAAAAACGATAATGTGTCATGAAGCATTTGCAGTGGGATTTCAAATGGGTTTTGAAACAGTCAAGTTGGTTTCTTAGATACAGACAAGAGAGCTTCTGGATACTTTGTTTGGTGTGTGTATTGGTGATCCCTTTTCAACTCATAGATTTCTATTTGTAGGGAAAGACTTTACTGTTTCTTGCTAAATACTCCAAAGAGTATGTCTAGAGTGTTTAATTTACTTTCTCATGGAATCTAGTTTTGTTTTCCATTTTCTGTTTTAAGAAACTAATGCATTTGTTATGTATTTTGTTATTTGCTGTTTCAAATTTTAAGTTGATTTTGTAATTTCGAGGCTGCATTTTTTTAAATTTAAAATATGAGTTTAAAAAATGTTTTAATTTTTTAAGTTTTTAATTTTTGTATTTAACAAAAGGAACATCTCTTTTTAGATGTAAATGAAAAGCTTGAGGACTTACATATAATTTTTTAAGTTCTCAGTTTCTCTTTGCCAGAATTATTGGATTTAAAAAAATCCCTGAAATTGCTACAATGTCATAATCAACAATTTTACAAAAACTCTGTGTTTTTAGGTTAAGCTAACAGTGAGTATATTTGTTGAGTAGTTATGGAAACGGGCAGCATTCCCCACCTCCCTCACCCCACCCCCCCAACTTAGAAGCTACTTTGACATTTGTGGATTCTAAGTTAGTATGGATCTCAAAATTTGCACTTGCAATTCACATTGAGGGAAATAAGACTTTAAACTGCTGTGCATTTTCTTTGTTTTGAGTGTATTTTACTGTATAGCTGCAAAAGTAGAAATGTAATTACTTACAAATAAGTAATTTACTTGCTTAGCAAGGCTTCTGATCATGTTATGGTAGATTTTATTAAATTCTCAAGTAAAATAAGTTCCCAACTTAAAGCAAACACTTCATCAGGTTCAAGATAATTAAAAAACATGACCGGTTTATGCCTGCAATCATGGTTGGTGTCTCTCTCTCTCTCTCTCTCTCTCTCTCTCTCTCTCTCTCTCTCTCTCTCTCTCTCCCCCCTCCCCCCTCCCCTCCCCCATCCCATTCCCCATCCCCAATTTTCTTCAATTTTGCTCTTTTCCCCTCTCTTCCTCTTTCTCTCCCTCTCTCCCTATCTCTCTTTCACTTCCTTCTTCTAGTTCTGTCATCTGCTGTATAAGTGCAGTAACCTCTAAGCATATCTCAGGAAATAAACGCTATTCCCAAACTACATTTTAGGGGGAAAAACAAACCCCACACCTGAAGACTGTCGAGCAAATTGCCATAATGGTGACATTTTATCATCCCGTATCATTATCGTTTTGGGTTCTTCCTCTACTTTTATTTAACGCCATAGAAAAATAAGCGTGTTTGCTAGTTTGAAATGTTGGCAGAATTCCAGTATTTTTGTTTTTTAAGTGAGTGCCAAAATTGTCAATAGGAAGCTTTTCCAAAATGCCCATTGGTACCCAGAGAGAAAACAATGGCATGGCAATGTTTTTAATGTTTCAACAGTATGATTATCTTTGGTTATTTCTGAGAAATGGGAGGCTACATATCATTAGAAATTTCCTTATTAATTACTTAAGATATAAGGGTTCTAGTGTGCAAGAAGAAGCAAACCAGGCACCCAGGCCACTAACACTAAGTAAGAAAAATATTGTTTTGGAAGAAGCAAGCTTTCTAACTGTTCTTGGCAGTGATATCTGACTCTGGTGGAAGTTTACGGCACGGATTTATCTTCCAGGTAGTCAGTGAATATGAATCCAACCAGCCTGGCTTTAGGTCAATGGTTGGAAAGCATAGGAAATCAGAAATCAGTTTTAATTTTTAAAACCTCGAGTTGCCTTCTCCTTCACCATTTCGTGCTCATCATTGGCTGCCCAGCCCCAGTGAGGTAGGCTTCCTACAGATGCCATCTGTCCTTGTTGGCACCTTCTGTCCCTGTTGGTACCTCCCGCATGCTGGATAGTGTCCTGTCAGCTCTAGGAGAGTGGTTCCTAAAGGGTGACCTGAAACTGCTGGTAGTTCGTGGACTGTACTTTGATGCATTGATAATATATAATGCTATAATCTCTATATTTTTACTTTATTATATCTTTCACTGTCACTACGTGTTGTTATACTATGGCAGAGGGGATTCTGAGGCTGGGTGTTCGAAGGAGCCATTTAAAACTAGGCAGCAGCGGAAGAGCAAACCTGGTTGCTGCCTGGTTGGAGCTTGGTGCCATTTTCTTTCTTTCCTATGACTTTTGTGTCCCTTATGGGCAAGCCACTGTCCTGCTATTCCCTTCTGCTCCTCAAGGGGCATACTTCCAGAGATTCGCTGTTGTATGCTTTACATGGCCCTAATTACACTGTTGCCTCCCTGGATCCATCTCAACTCCTCTCTCCCTGGCCTACTCTGTGCTTCTAACATATCAGGGCACTTCCAGACACTCACAAAGTTCACTCCCACACCTCCTTCAGGCTTCCACTCAAATGTTTTTTTTCACAGAATCTCTTCCTGGTCATTTAAAATTTCAATTCCTACCCCCCATACATGTTTTGGTTTTTTTCTGCGCCTGTATCACCATCTCACATAGATCTATATCTATATGGGTATAGATAGATGTAGATTATCCATATCTCTATATCACTCATTAATTGTTTATTTTATTTATGCTATTTATGTGTTAATTTATTATCAGTCTTCCCCTTCTGGAATATAAGATAAATGAATATAGAGATTTTATGTTTTATTCACTGCTATATTCCCAATGATTAGAACAATGCTTGGCACTTATTAGATGCTTAATAAATATTTTGTGAAAGAACAAATGAATGACTAGAAGCCCCATACTTGCTATATCTGTTTCTTAATCTAAGTCTATATGAACATACAGTCTATATGAACATAGCAGAGATGCTAAAAGGACTTACCCCATTCAAAATTCAGTATACTTCATCTATGAAGCCATTTGGAATGAGCAATTTTCCCAGATCTATGTTGATTATACTAAAATAAAATCAGACTATTGATTGATTAATTAAAAAGTTTGATTATTTATAACTCCTTAGATTCTCCATGTAACGGCTTTGTCTAAATCTCAAAATCTCATTTAGAATGCATCTTTCAATATTTGTAGAATATTGAAATAGCTTATTGGGGGAGAGAATTGATGTGTAGTAAGTAATTTCTATATGTTAATCACTTTTCATATATAATCTAATTCTTATAAAAATAATGTACAATTATTTTATTATTATTATTTACATTATTATACATTATTATCATTATTATTTCTATTTGAACTAAGATTCTGAATGTCTTTGTAATCACTTAAAGTTTCAGAAATAATAAGAGAGAACTGATCTTTCCAATTACGCTGTAAAATAAAGACTTCTGTAAGAAAACAAACAAACCAATGAATTAGATCATTTCTCATTTATTCATCATTTGTTGGCTGAATATATTTCTTAAATCAGGGCTCTGCTATGCCATTCATCTGCTAGGAGTTTGCATCAAACCTAACTGGCACTCAATGACCCACATAATCTCCTTTCTACTTAATTATCTCAAATTATTTCCCTCTACTCCCTGTAGCAAATCCTCTGTTCCAGTAGAGAAGATTTTCTTTCCACCCTTCCCCCATTATATGCCCATTTACTAGTCTCTGCCCTGTCTTCAATGACTTCATGTCTATTTCCCCTGTGCTTTCCTATCAGGCATGAATGCCATTCCCTTTCTTTCTGCCCATCCATTACCCTTAACACTTTTTTTTATGGTCTACTTGAAAACTATACACTTTATTTTTTTACATCCCTAGCCTACAATAGCTTCTCTCCTTTTCTTAATTACTTTTAAACTTATTAGTTGTAGCACACAGTTTATTAAGCTCTAATTATAGACTGTAGTATTCTGTAATTGTTTCTAGCGTCAGCCTTGTTCTCTAACCAAGATAGTGTTTAAATAGATTTATATTGAATACACTTTTTTTTCCTCCCTACAATGCTTTCTAAAATAGACGTTGCATCATTAGGAAATGCTCAACAAATACTTGGCTTTTCATCTTGCATATTTATTGAGTGTTGCTAGAAACGATGACATCATTGTAGGACAGAGAGTAAAATGCGGTTTATTCAATAGTGGTTCCTTCCAATCCTAGTATCAGCTCTATGCATCTTGTGTACAGATGTATTTTTGAAGAGTCACTGGAAGATTTTGCTTTCCTTTCATTACTTGAAATCTACTTCTACATTTTGAAATTTTTGTAGAAAGTAATTTTGAGAACTCTGGGTGAAAGACATAGTATAGATACAAAGTATTCATCTTCAAAAAGCAAAACGAAAATTCAGATATTTTGAAATTTCAGAACCAAGCACAGGAGAGTTTGGATGAATGGTGAGATCAAAGTATTCATCGTTCCATTTCTAGAGAATTAGAAAAGTTGGAAAATCTGTCCTTTGAAGCATCAGAATATTTTATTTTTCTGTGCAGGCTTGTGCTACAGAAAATACTTTGCCTTTTTTTTCTTTTTCTTTTTTTGGGGGAGAGGGGGGTAGATGCCTATAGAATTAAAAGTAATCTGGATGGATTTGAACTTCTGAGGCTGTTTAAGTACTTCTGTATTAACATAAGATTAGAGGTGGCAAAAGCAGTGAAAGAGCTGCAGGTGATTTCAAATTGGGTGTCATACTGTAAATCTTTTTGGTGAGATGAGTCTGACAAAGTGCACAGAGGCAGTGAATGTAATCTGGCAGGAAGAAAAGAAGCTGAAAGGGTCAAGATGCAGAAGTCAGCAATGTCTTAAGAAGCACTCGATGTAATTTGTACAGAATTGTACCATGTTTGGAGATACCTCGGTGGCATGAATTAAATATTGTGTACTTTGCCCGATTTTTATAGTCGAGTGCATTCTAGTTCCCACCCTGCACTGCCTTTTCAGGGTACTCTGGAGATTAGAGGGGGTTCACATTCTCTAGCTTGAGAAGATTTCTCTTTAGTCTTCCTCTGTGAGCTTAAGCTCAGTGGACAATGGTGGGTCAGACTGGGATGGGATCGTTTTTAAATTCTGTGCTGCCGTAATCTGGAAACAGGATCTCTTATGAGGGGAGAGACGGGTGCCACTAGTAGAGACAGAAAGACGTTTTGACAGTTTGCAAGCAGAGCAGTGTACTGAGAGAGGGGTAACCAGTGGTGAGTGGCACAGCCAAGGTCTCACAAAGGCCCACAGGTAGCAATATGTTGGCAGAGCACAGCAAGACAGAGTTTGATGTGTGGACTTGGCTCCTGGCAGCCAGTGGGCAGCTGACCTCAGGAAAGCCTGGCAGCTGGCAGGGGACCAGTGCTGAGCTGGAGATCAGAGTTGCAGTCTTATGGAGCGGTCAGGAAAAAGGCTGAGAGACAACAAAGGCAGGGAATAAGATAAAGAACATCTGTTGAAAATGGAATACAAAGTGGCCACAAAATCCCCACAAAGAATAGCAAAGATAACTAACACTTATTGATGCTTACTATATGTCAGGAAGGTCCCAAATCCTATATATACTTTAATCCTTCTCAATCCTTATAAACTATGGGGCAGGTGCTGCTATTACTCCCACTTTACAGAAGAGGAAAATGAATTACAAAAAGATTCAGAAGCATGTGCAGGGCCAAACATCTAATAAGTGGCAGAGTAGGGATTTCAACCCAGGCATTCTGGCTCAAAAGTCTGCTCAACCTCAAAGCATTCTACCTCTAAATTGCTGCAGGATGACAAAATCAGTATTGTCTTCAACGCCTTTCGAAAAGGCTTTGGGTCAGAAATATGGATATGAATCTCGCTTCTACTACTTCTTACTTGTGATACTATGGGAAAGTCATTTTAACTTAGGCTTGATTTTATCATCTGCAGAATGGGGATGCCATCTACTCCACAGGTTTTGAAGAACTAAGTGGAATAATTGATATAAGGTAGTAGTAACACCATGTCTAGCAAAAAGTTGCCACTCAACAGAGTCTGTTTTCTTTTTTTCTCTCTCTACATGTCCATTGATGTAGAGTTCTTTAAATTCCTCTTGACTGGGAATTAAATTGTTCCTGGGGACAGGGCCGGGCCAAGCTTGGCATGGGCAAGAATCTTGCAGGCTGGAGTGTGGGATCTGGCATCTGAAGGCTTCCTGCCTGCTCAGGTTAAACAATATGATTGCTCTCTTCTTTTAATTTACAGAAAAATGTCTTGGCAAGTGCTTTTGTATACAGTTAATTCAGTCAACGAAACCTTGCTTTTGAAACATGTAAACTAATGCTCACTTCAGGAGTAATAATTGGCAAACTTAAAAACTGTGCATTTTTTAATATGTTAATCATCTATTATTTCTAAGATTCCTGGCTTTCGTTAACTTCATTAGTACTCAAGACAACTGACTGCAAGGACTACACATTTGAATTTCTGTAATTATGCTTGAATTTCAAAGCCTGCTTCATATTCCATAGCAGCCAGGGCATATATGTTAATAACCTGAATATCTGATCTCTAGTCTAGTCATGAACAGACTACATCATCTTACACATCAGAAACATCAACCCAGTCCTCACTAATAAATTCCATGATTGTTCTTTCTTTCTACAACTTTGGTCTTCATCTACAAACTATACTTAAAGTTATGATGGTACATATTTTTTAATTAAAAAATTTATGATACAAATAGCACATGTTCACTGTAGAATAATTAGATTATGTTAGAAAAACCACCCATAATTTCAGAGCTAAGCACTGTTAAATTTTTATGTATATCCTTCCAGGTTATTTTCTATGTATGCATAGGCATAGTACATAGTACATAGTACGGGATCATACTATACAGTTTTGTAACTTATGCTTTTCTCTTAACAGTTTATCACGAACATCTTTATATATACATATAGTCTTTATGTAGTCTCATAATATACCATTGCATTTTTACAGCAACATTAATTTAGATAATCTTCTACTGGTTATTTAATTTGTTCACATTTTTTCTTCTATTATATAAATACTTTATCATCATCTTTACACATACATTTGTGTATCCTTTTCTAAATCTGATTCAAAGGGCATGTGTGTTTACCAGGCTTTTGATACATTTGTCAAAAACATTTTTGGAAATATTATACTGATTATATTCCTATTGGAAATAATTGAGTGCTTTAATATTCAATGTTATTTTTTATTTTATAGAACCATCTGATGGACACCAATTATTGATTAACCTATGCTCTAAACATTGATAAAAATACTACCTTTATCAAATATCAAATTCTTATATGTAGTGTCTCTTTGGTGTTTTTGTTTAATTCCATTGGTTTTTCCTACTCTGGTACCAGCATCAATTATTTTAATTATTATAGAAATTTTTCTTCATTATTATTGTTTTTAGAAATTTTCTAGCTATAATGAGCATATTTATTTATATCATGTCTTATATTATGTATACTGGGAGAGATGATGGGGAAAGAGCATGCTGAAGGTAGATAATATAAGATTGGAAAAATGCTGATATTGTTTAGCCACCTGATGAGTACATGGGGTTCATAACCCTATTTTTTCTGCCTTTGTATGTATATGTGAAAGTTTCTATAATAAATATTTAAATGTAAACAAATGGATCGGTGATTCGGATTTGGACTGTACATACTCTCCTCTTCAGAAACATGTTATTTTCATGTCTCCTTTTAAGGCTTTTAATAAAGTTTCACAGTTAATTTTTTTCATGTATCTTCTATACTTTTCTACACAAACAAGCAAACAAAACCCCCAAAATCTTCTTCATGCCTTGTTTTTTAAGTTTTTTTTTTTTTAAATAACTGCTATATTTCTAATTGTCGATATGTAGGAAAATGTTGATTTATAATCAACCACCTTACTAAACTTTTAAATTTTTTTTACTTTATTCTTTTGAATCTTTCAAGTAAAGATTTTCATATAATTATAAATTTGCCTCTTCTTTTCCAATTTTCATACAATTATAGATTTGCTTCTTCTTTTCCAATACTAGTAGTCCTTTTTTAAAGATTTGTTAACACTTTAAATGCATTGCTCCTGACTTTAGTGAGAATGTCTCCAATCTTTCATCACTAAGCAAGATATTGGCTATTTGAAGAAGGTGTGTCTTGTATTCCTTGTATGTCTTATATTCAAACTTAAAAATTAGGACTCAGTGTTTAATTTTCCACATACTTTTTACAGAGGATCATTTGTCTCTCTTCAACTCTTAACTTCTTTATATAATAAGTTTTATTAATAGATTTCTTGCCATTAAACTCTTTTCATGTTCCAGAGTTTGTGGATTCATGGACAGTTTGGATTTTGTGAACAGTTTTATGGAAATACCCTAAACTGATAGTACTTTCCCCTAATTTTCCTATTGCTATGTTTCTTTGATTGCTTCAAAGTAAATTTGGGAGCAAGGAGAATGAATAAATGGACTGAAATTTCTATCTTATATTGGAAGTTTGGTATACTTATATTGACTAACATCTATAATAGAGTCAAAATTTACTCACTAAAATTTAAATATAGAAACAATGGAGCTTTCCTTATTTGCTATAACCAATCTTCTAGCACTTAAGACTACTGTTCCATTGATAAGGGAGAAAAAAATACCTAAGACTTTAGTTATTTTATAAATTAGTATGTTTTCTTTTGGTAAGTATTCAATTAATTCAAAATTTAGCTCTAGATCAGGATTGTTTTTCTTCTTTTCAGTGAGTACTACCCACTTTCCTAAAAAACAAAATGGCCTCTGGGAGCAGGAAAAAAATACAAGTCCTAGGTTCAAAACTTCCTAGCCATGTAATCTTAGGTGGTTGTATAATCTTTCTCTTTCTCCATTTTTTCATTAAATATTGGGGATTAAAATTATAGAATGTTGTGTGAATTGAATGAGTTAATACATGTTAAGTGATTAGAACATCGCTTGACACATAGTAAATGCTTGGTAAAATTTTGTGGATTATACTAATAAAATTAATTATTACCATTCTCATAGTGTTGGGGTAAAAATGACTGATTTACGTGCCATTTCCTAATTGTGTGCTTTTATATCACTCATCTCTGCAATGATTTGGTCTCTGTCCCACCTCCCTCTATTTTTGAAGGACCTGAAGCTGGTTTAAATTTTCTTTTATTCTGTCCTCTTGACACAAAGAACAGGAATTGCTTTAAGGGGACTCAGCTCCTCTCTTTGCCGACTAGGCTGGCATCTAACTATTGCTGGGCTGTGGTTCCAGGTCTGGCTGTGATTGTCATTTGATCTCCACTTTGGGAAGTTCACTCTACGGCTCTCAACTTTAGTGTCACTTTCCCCCTCTCTAAGCCATCATTGTCAAGCCCTCCAGCCAGCACAGTCAGCCATCTCCCTTTACCCCTAGGAGCCCATAGAAGCTTTAAGGTACCTTTAGTGTCACTCAGCCTATGAGAGAG
>NW_011888962.1:99763-120255 GCF_000151845.1 Pteropus vampyrus
GTTGGGGTAAAAATGACTGATTTACGTGCCATTTCCTAATTGTGTGCTTTTATATCACTCATCTCTGCAATGATTTGGTCTCTGTCCCACCTCCCTCTATTTTTGAAGGACCTGAAGCTGGTTTAAATTTTCTTTTATTCTGTCCTCTTGACACAAAGAACAGGAATTGCTTTAAGGGGACTCAGCTCCTCTCTTTGCCGACTAGGCTGGCATCTAACTATTGCTGGGCTGTGGTTCCAGGTCTGGCTGTGATTGTCATTTGATCTCCACTTTGGGAAGTTCACTCTACGGCTCTCAACTTTAGTGTCACTTTCCCCCTCTCTAAGCCATCATTGTCAAGCCCTCCAGCCAGCACAGTCAGCCATCTCCCTTTACCCCTAGGAGCCCATAGAAGCTTTAAGGTACCTTTAGTGTCACTCAGCCTATGAGAGAGCCTTTTGGCTCTCCTAGACCCTCATCCTACCTAAAACAGTATTTCTGCCCTATGTTGCTATGAGGAAATACAGTGGAGTGGGGGTGGGGGCTCCCTTCTGGAGTGTGAAATGGATTTGCTTTTTTCCCCTCAACCTGTCTGATGTTTTAATCAACTCACTGATTCCTGATCAGGCTCCAGGCCAAAAGAGTTGATTCAATGAGTGGGGTTCCTATAGGGCGTCATGATTTAGAGTGAATAAATACATTGGATTATTATTTTCAAAAAGTGGTCCTGATTACACATTTACTGTGCATTCACTGTAAATAAATGATAATTTCTTAAGAGTAAGAAAGAAATATGAAGATGATGATAACACATTTAATGAGTGCTTACTGTGTGTTGTCACTGTTTCTAGCAGTCTACCTCTATGAATTGTGTATTTTTTACAACAATGATATGAAGCAAGATAATTATAGTTTATAGACCAAGAAATTGAGGTACAGAGAGGTTAGGTAACTTGTTCAAAGCCATTCAATAAGTAACAAAGCTAGAACAGTTTTAATCCTTAAAAGTTGAATAGCCAAGAGTAAATAATAATAGTAGTAATTGTTCTTAAGGATGTGAAATACTGTAACAGAGTGATTTTTGCTAAATATAAGAGATAAACTGGTGCTCTCCTCCCCCAAAAAAATATTATTAAGAATTTTAGCTATTGTAGTAGGCTAAGCAGTTTCTTTCTCTAGCAATACTTAAGAATAGGATGAACAATAACCACATATTGTATAGTATGGTATGGTATAGTATGGTATGGTATGATATGGTATATCATCTTCATGATGGCAAGGTTTGAGATGAGCTGGAAATTTAAAGATCCTTTTAATTCTAAATCTCTTTCCCTTGGCTTCTTAGACATTAAATTTTGTTTCATTTTACAACTTATATGCTTTAGCTTATATTACTTCTTTAGTGAATTAAAGAGATTTTTAAAGATAAAACTCTAGCTTCCCAAGTGTCATTGCCATTTTGAAAAATTGAGCTAATAAACCATTGGGTGATAAAAGATAACCAGATTCTTGGAAAAGAAACTGCCATTTTCCATTTTCACTAAGAAATTCATCTATTAGCAAAATAATCTTAAAAGGATTTTGCTGTTATGTACCTCCATCCCCCATCATCATTATAAATGAAGAGGAAAGAAAATCTAATATCAGGTGCCAGATGGGTACCACATAAATGGCAATAATTCAGCACAGGCTTCAATTAGAGCAACCAAGCTCTGAGTAGCAATTGGGTTGATCATGGGATAATAGTTAACAGGTGAATTTTGTTCTACGTGTCAGGGTTCTTTGCTGTCCTCTCTCTAAACTCAGAACCTTTCAAATTTTCTGAGAAACTTGGTATCTACTTAGTGCTTGCAGCTGAGAGTGGGTGTTACAATTAACTTCTTGCTGGAAAACTGAAGTTCATTCAATGTGGACTTGAAGAAGGAAGCATCAGAGTGGAAAGGATTACAAACCTTTGGATTTCAGTTTGAAACATTTATTTGACCTTACAGAAGGCCATGGAAGAGTCTAGGCCTGGACAGAAACTAAAGATTAAATCTTGTACTGCACTTGAGCGTCCTGAGAATTAGGACAGGCTCCTCTCATTCTGTGCCAGTGCAACTGTAGAATAATAATCCTGGAAAGAGTCCATTTTTAATGAAACAGTTTTGCAGAATAAGTAAAATCCGAGCCTCCCAAAAAACCCAGCACTTGCTTACTCAAGTAAAAGATAAACAAAGTAAAATGAAGCTAACATTGAAGGAACACTTTCTTTGATCCACATATAGTGCTTAGTGTGTGCTGACTATCAGTCCATTATTTAGTCTACACTATAGCCCTGCAGTGTGGGTTTCAAGTTACATTTATATTGACCATGAACTTGACATTCAAAAGGATTAAATAACTTCCTCAAGGCCACAGAATCAGAAAGCGACCAAAACAGAATTAAAATTCAGATAGGACTAATTCCAAAACTCATAGTAGTCTACATATTGATTTCACTCTTTTCCTTTTCTCTCAAAACAAATATTTCTCATGTTAATTATTCTTGTTCAGGTGATATCTTGAAATTCCTTCTTTTGGAACGAAATAAATTTTATAAGAGTGAAAATGGTTTGGATAAAAAGGCACTCAACTGAAGGGGTTGCTTGATTATATCTCCCTAAAATACTTTGAATATGAAAGAGTAAGAATATTTTTAGAATGATTCTTTCGTGGCCATGGTGGGAGTATTTTAATTACTTACTGAATAGATCTCGACTTTGTTGTTTGTTACCTTTAATGCCCATAATAAAATTATAAATAGTAAAACTCTTGAACAGAAACAAGAAACCCAAATTTGTTGTCTAACTTCTTTTCTGCTTTTGTTTTAATTTTAACATAAAATGCTTTTTTTACTATTGATTAAAATTTTGTTCCTTGATTCCAACTAAAACTAAGGGGCATGTACAGTTTTCACTGTGTGTTAATGACTCCACCACAGTAGGCTCATTCCCTTGAAGGATGCTAATGGGTTGTTGCTTCCTAAGGGGAAAACTGATAGATTTGGGTTTGTACTCCTAGTCTTTGATTTCTTGGTTGTGTTAATTTCCTTGTTTATATTTCTTTTAATTAACATGGAACTTTTAAATTTTATGCCTTGTTTTTCTTCTGTTTGTATAGTCAGCAGGCAGTGGCTCCTTAGGTAAAATTGTTAATCAGGGTGAAGTGATAGCTTGAGGGTGCAGTGTTACATGATGCTTGGATAAAAATTGTTCTATTGAAGCCTCATTAGAAAAATGTTCATACACCTGCCTTAAGTGAGCTCTGCATGATGCTCTGCCAACTGCCCTAGTCTCTTTTACCTTTAATTGGTTTATTTTCTTCAATTTCTCATTGTAGCCAATATAATCCCAAAACAATAGCATTAGTAGGTCTTAAAGTAATTCATTTATAATTTTTCTTAAGGGTACTGTTCACAGTATAGATTTTACAGGAATATAAAAAGCAGAATTCATTGCAAATTGGTGAATAGAAACAATTAAAGAACAAAGGGGTGTATTGGTTTAAAAAAACTGAAAGGGTCTGGCTCATAATAACTTAGAGGTGATAGTTTTGCTTCTATAGCTCAGATTGAGAAAACTATACATAATACAATTCAGGATCTATAACATGATCTCTTTCCCTCGCCCTGTCTCTCTCCTTAGCTTCCTTTCTTTCTTTCTGTGTCTCTCTTATCTCTATGTATCTATCTATCTATCTATCTATCTATCTATCTATCTATCATCTATCATCTATCTATCATCTATCACCTACATAATGTTTTTCTTATTTTAACTAGAGAGATGGAATGATTCATGTTTTAGAAAGTACCGATTGTAATTTGTAATGCATGATTTCTAGAATACAGTCTGTGCATACATTCCACAGTCTTCAATGATAATGCCATTCGAGGATTTCTCAAATTTTAAAAGTACTCAAATAGTAGACTTTAATCTGATATAAGATGGAGAAGTATTTAAAAAGAAAAAAAGCCTCAATGCTTCAGTGAACTCCATTTTCTTTTGCAATAGTTAGATGCTAAAACCAAAGATTTTGTGGGGATTGTCTTGCCATTATTTTGTTTTCCATCATGATGACTCAGAGGTTTTTGTCCTGAGGCTCTCAATGGATCTGTTATAACTTTGCTGGCAATGACACATCCCAGAGGCTCCTTCCATCTTAGGCCTCAGGCCAGCAGAGTGCACCATGCTGTCCTATGATTCACAGGACAAAACTGCTCTAGTCACCTCCCACTGCCCAGGCCTGGAAGGGTACTATCATACAGCAGTGGGAGAATATGGTTAGGAAAGTTGTTGAAAAGAAGCTTCTGTTATAACTTTCCTCATTGCAGCAGGAAGCTAAAACTAGAGCAGGGTATTCTCAAGTAACAGATCCTACATTTGTGAGGGATGATACAGAAAGTCCCTGGCCCTTTATTTAGGTAAAGAGTTGTATTTTAGAGAGCTGAAATTATTTTGGATAAGGAGAAAGGACCCAAAGCATGGAATTCTAGAAAGAAATGTAATTTACTTGTGGCCAAACAACTCAGCTGGACTATTTTGAAATACTGGTCAAGGTGAGTGTTGAAAGAGAGGATATTCTGGCATTTTCATACCCTTGGAAGTGAAGAATTGGGCTACCTTGGGAGCCAAATGATGTACTTTTATTTTCCAAAATGTCATTTATTTTAGAATACTTTTGTACTGACATCAAAAGTGTCTTGTTCTCTTATATAAGTGTGATTGCCTGTATATTATTCATTCAACAGGCATTTACTGACCATGTTTTTGGTGTAGAGTTTTATGGCCATCTCTTCCACAGAGACAGAGGTCTGACCGGATATATAAAAGAGAAGAAAGGAACTGACAGTCCTTACTTTTATGTTCTTTTTCTTCTACTTGGGGAAAAACATCAATATATGAAATGGCATTTGAACAACTTAAAGCAAAGTGTTCGCAAGAGCAGAATAGCTCAGAACAGGCTTTGAAGCCATTAAGTGTATGAATCACTTTCTGCCTCTTCTGGGTCCCACACCAGCTATTCTGAGCCTCTGTCAGAGCACTTAGTGCACTGTACTATTTATCTTTCTCCCCCACTAGTCTGTGTGCTCTTGTAGGGAGAGATTTTATTATATTTATCTTTGCATCCCTGGACCCAAGCACAGTTCATTGCTTACCACAAGTGCCTAGTAAATGTATGGTGAATGAATAAGAGAAACTGTTGCTATAATTTTGGGGGAGGAGAAGGGAATAGAATTATGGTTTTGTGTGAGTATAAACTACAAAAGAAGATATTTGATTCTTTTTAGTCTAGAGACAAAATGTGCTTTCCTTCTCATAACTCTAGTCAAGGGAAATAGTTCAATTTGGTAGAATTCAGTAAAAATTTATTGAGCATATGTTATGTTGTGAATATATATACAAATATGAAATGTTTTCTACCCTCAAGGGTCTTAGAGTCCAAGGCGGCAGTGAGACACAGAACATTTCAGTATAATTTGACAAATATGCAATATACTGTTGGGGCCATACAGAAGGCATTATGGAACAGTACTGGTTCAGGCTAGCAATGGGGGTGTGGCTTGGGATATTGGAAGAACTAGGAAACTCAGGAGGAGATGACACCTCAGCTAAGTATTGAAGTAAGAGTAGCTAAGTAAAGAAGGAAGGAAGTGCACATGGAGAATAGGAAGAGGAAAAATCTCTCAAGAACAGGACATAGAGGAGGGAAACAGCATGGAATGTGTGCGGAATTATACTGATTCAGTATAATAAATGAGTGAAATATGATGTATGGAGAAACAAGTAGGCAGTATTAACAACAAGGAGGTACCTATTAGGTACCTAGTAGAAGGTACCTAAAATGGTGTTGATAAAAGTCTAAAAGAGAACTCGTAGTAGACCTGCAAAAAGAGGATGGAGCTGAGAAATATTTGCGAGATACTCCAGCAGGATGTAATCACTGATTTAATGTGGGTGATTAGGGAGTAGTAGGGACTTAGGGTTTTGGCTTGGGTAGCTCATGATACCATTAAATGAGAGAGAGAAAGGATAAAAGAAGAAACATTTTTAAATGAAGAAAGAAAAAATGTTGAGTTTATATGGACATGTGTTTGAGACGATTATAGTATATATATAGTATAATAGTATATATATATATATATATATATATATATATATATATATATATATATATACTATTCGAATACATATGTCAAATCAAACAATGAAAACTAATGGATTGCCCAGGAACATAATATAGAGCAGAGATTTTTCAAGTGCCAATCAACAGAATGGTGCTCTATAAGCTTTATGAATATTATTTGAGGAATTGGTCAAAAGTAGATTCCTCTGTACTTCTCCTGGAGGTTCTGATTTATTAGTGGAAGATCAGTAGTCTGTCTTTTATAGAATTCCCTGGATAATTTTCATATGCAGTCATGTTTTGGAAGCACTGAAAAAGAGTAAGGGCAGTGGTATTTATATTTAAGAGGTGAACCAAAGAAGACTCACAAAAGTAGAAAGAAGTCAACAATCGCACCCAGCAGAAACAATATCAGAGCACAAGGGAGGAGAGAGTTTCCAGAAGAAACAAGTAACAGTGTTATAGTGGTGGTCTAGTCAGAGAATTTGTGAAAAGTTTGTTAAACTTAGCAATATGGAAGTCTAGAAGCTTTCAAACGAAATTGAAGTGTAGAAGGAGCAAATCTAGGTTGCAGTGAATTAAGAGGTGGTGGTGAGATTAAAGTTTAGTAAATTTAATAGACAATTTTTTCAACAAAATTGATTATGGAGAAGAAAAGAATGATATTTAGAAGAGAGAGAATGTAGGGTTAAGGAGGGTTTTTTTTTTAAAACAAGAGAGACTTGAGAAAATAATTAGAGCTTTAGGGGAGAGAGCCAGATAGAGTTAGAGCAGATATGGAAAAGGAAAATAGAGAGTAGGTAGAAGCCACAACTGTACATAGGAAGAGGAACACTTCATCTTAAACAGGAGAACCTCCCTCTTTCTTTCAAGAAGTTAAGCAAAAATAGGATGAGTTAGACAGGAAGCTAAGATGCGTGTTTTGAGAATGTTAAAGGAGGTCTTAAGGGAACAATTAGAGGGATCATTTTTTTTGAACTATATTGATGTCTAACCAATATACTGTTTACGTGAAACTAATTAAAATAAATAAGTAAATTTATAAAAAAAATTTTTTTTAAATCTTCTGCAACAATCAAAAAATGAAAAAGAGGCTTTAAATAGTTCAAAGGGCACGCTTGTTAAACCTAAACACCTAGGTAAAGTGGTCAATTGTAATTTACAACTTTTTGAATATTTCTGTTGCAAATTGTACCAGACATATCCTCCCCATTGCATTTTTTCACTTTATAATACATATGAAAATATTATATGGGTCGAGCTCCTGTTCGTCCTACAAAACCCAAGTCTCTTGTTTGCTGATTTAGTTCGTTATTCCCATTTTCTGAGTTCCGTGTGTTTTGCATTTCTGGAAACTAGCATAGGGGATCCCAATAACTGTTTGAATTTTTAGGTGAAGTAGAGCCTGAAGAAGATTTTCTTTGGATAGTCACCATAACTGCCTTCCCACTCAAAACAAAACAAAACAAAACAAAACAAAACAAAAACAAACCAGTCAACTGAAGGATAAAATAGCAGGATCAGCCAGAGAGAACTTAATTTTTGGCCATTCTTCTTCAACTGAGACTTTTCTTAGTCTATAGATTCCCAAAAGGCAAAGGCTAACATTATATATAAAATAGCAAAGTTGGACCCTCAAAAACAAAGAACTTAATGGACAATGCAGCAACTTCCTAGAACAATCATATCAACAAAAAGTTAGCATTTAAAAGATACTTCGAAGTAGGAAGAGAAGGTTAATGACTTGTTATATGTTCATTCAAATACTTTCTTTTAATCTGAATTTTAAGTATTTCTTTTCCCCAGATGTTGAGAATTTAAGAAGCCAAAGAATACAGAAGAACAGAACCATCCGTATACTTGTACCTAAATACAACTACATTTTCCTATATTTCTTTCCAGTCTTTTCTCTGTGCATAACTTTTTATAGGATCATACTATCTATACAACTTTAAGCCTGTTTTTCATTTAACATTATAGCAGAAGCATTTTCTAATGTAATTAAAATATCTTGTACAATGTATATTTTAAACTATAGTACATTATGAAATTTCTCTTATTTTAGCTATTCTCTTATTGTTAGATATCCAAATTGTTTCCAAATTTTCATTATTGTAAGTAGATTGCTGAAAACATCTTTGTATATAAAGCACTTTCTATATTTCAAGTTGCTTCCTGAATTACTATATAAAAAATACATAATTCCATAATAATTTTGGTACTTGTTATCAAATTCCTTTCCAAAGACTTATGTCAGTATAAAGCTTGTAAGCAATATAAAAATTTGATGTTTTATCATGTATGCACCATTATCAAGTATTTTATTTTAAAAAACATTAACTTTACTAAGTTGTAGGCAAAACAAACAGAAACTTTTAGATTTTAGTTTTCATTTCTTTGATAAATATTGAGATTGAATATTTTCTACATTTGATATACTTTTATTTCTATTTTTACAGTACCTATTAAAATGAACATATTTTTCTTATGGATTTGTACTTATATTTTATCAAGTGATTGTTAAGTGTTCAACACTATTTTAAGCACTATGGCAAAGGCAAAAGAATGATAATGAATCACTCTCAGCCTTAGGAATTTGTATTTTATAATCTTGTAACCTGCAGTATAGAAAAGGTTTTAAAGTGTGCCTTACTCAACCCACAGTTAAGGAAGTAAAAATTAAACCCATAATATAGTTAATAAAAGAATAAAATATAGTAGATGATTTTGTGTGGCAACATAGCCTATATGGTTGGGATTCAGAGAAAGTAGAAACCTATGTGACTTGGAGCAGCAAGGGAAGTTGCCGTTAGAAGAAAAGATTTTTGCCGGACTTTGAAGAATAGAAAAGTTCAGAAAGATGGAAAATAAAACATTTTCAGAGCATCGATTTAGGGATAGGAAGTGGAAATGAATATGTAACAGATGTTGAGGGATTAGACCATTTAGACTAGGGAGGAAGGTTTGTGTTGGGGAAGAGAGTGTAAGCTAAGGTCATATAAACATGTAAGTCACATAACACCTGTATCCACTTGTTGACACATCACTCTAGCCTCTGTGAAGCCCCTGCAGATGTAGCTGAAGGTGCACTTGAGAGCACAGGCTGCAACCTGATTATACAGGGCCATCCTTGGGTTATAAATAGATTGCATTGACTTTAGCAAGAATTAAGTGTTGAACTTTGCTAGGCACACTGAAAGGTGTACCTAGATTGCCCTATAGAGCAAGTTTTAGGATGAATTTTAGAAAAATCAGTGCACAGGGCAACATCATCAGTTAGAGCACTGGGCAGGGAGTGCAGAGGCCTTTGTCTAGTTCCTGCGTTATCTGTCCCAGGCAGCTCTGTGATCTTCAGCAGTTTACTTATGTTCCTATACCTCAATTTCCTTATTTGTACCATGAGCTGTTTTGATCTCAGATCCAGAGAAGCACAAATAAGGGACAACCATCACAGGTCACCTTGGAGAAAAGAAGGAAGATGTAAAGAGCAGGAAATCTCTGTGGTCATCTTTAGATCTGGACCAAGAAAGAGTCTTTTCTCTTAATTCATGCTTTAGAAGTCATGAGGAAATATCAGGGACTTTCATCCTTTGTCTCTGTACAGATTTAGCAGAGGGACATTGGGGCAAATGTCCAAGTTACCTGTCTTATGTGTGGAGAAGGCAAATTAGTGGGCACTTCAGAGCCTATGGCAATAATTCGAACTTTCCCATGTAAAGTCTGTTTTTTATCCCTTCATATGCTTCTTTTAACTTTTTGAGTATTTAGTTTTTGCATTGCTGCCTCCTAGTTTTTTGGTGGGTGATTCTTGACAAATCGAGTTTGTTTTTATTGCAGTTCTTTGGGGTTGTCTTTTACAGTGATCATACTTTCTTTTTTAACATATGCCATATCTAATAATTTTAGATTAGAATCTAATCATGGAAAGAGACTGTCTATTTTGGTTTTGCTCTGAGGTTTATTTTATGCAGCGCTAGAAAACTATAACTTGATGAGGTGGGGGAGACACTAAGTCAGTGATAAACTGATTATCCTTTGCTCATTCCTAGGCATTGCACCCAAACAGTCCTTTCCCCTGGATCTAGAAAAGTTGGTGGTTATTGGAGAGATTAGTACGGTGCCCACCCCATACGTGATGCTCAATAAATGTTCTTTCTTAAATTAATGCACCTAGGTGACTTTATAATTCAGCAGTTACTACACGCATTGGCACACTTGATGTTTAATGAATAGAATTAACCTATATTTGCAAGGAAATTTATAGTTTCTAAAAAGCTTTCTGAGACATTATTTAATTAATTCCTATAACAACCCTGTGAGGTGGACTGAGAAAATATTGCTATCTCTACTCTACAGAGAAGCAAGCAACTGGTAGAGAGAAAAAGAGGAGCTTTTCCTAATACCATATAGCTTGTGTGTGCGACACAGGGATGAAAGTGGAACTTATTTCTTCTCATGCCCAGTTCATGGCTTTTTCCACTATATAAATTCTTAATCTCTAGGAAAGAACTTGTCTTAACTCCCCTATCCTTTCATCAAAGCAGCAAAATTTATTCAAGTGCTCCAGCTCAGATTTCATCTTCGAATGTTCCAGCGCTATCTGTCTTACCTGATTTTTTCTGTTCATTTTTATTTCTAAAGTGTTCTCCCTGCAGGAGTTGACTCTTCTTCCTAATTAACTTTCATGTGGAAATTCCTTTCGTAATGAAATTGCACGTGTGTGTGAGTGTTCTCTCACCTGTTTTTTTTTTTTTCTTAATAGTGCACCTGGAGGGAGAACACATTTCTGCTGTCTTAATAGTATGTCTTTGATGATGGAGAAATTTGTAAGAACTAAGATAACTGCCTTCCTGAGAATAAGCCTTTCTTTCCCCCGCCACCAAACAGTCTTTGGTTTAGGCACAGCTTTGATATTTGCAGAGGTTACCACTTGCTGATAATTAAAATGTGTTGTTTTGTAATATTGGTAACAAAGCAGGGTAGCAGGGTAGACAAAAACATGGACTTTGGAGTCAGACAAATCAGGTTTGAATCCTGGTTCTGCCATTTACTGGGCAATTCAGTTAATTTCTTGGAGCTGATTTTCTCTTTTGAGCAATGAGGATACTATATTAATGATATGTACCCAGGAGGATTTCTGTCCTGGGATGCTGACCAGTGAGGTGTAGAGCAACAGCTTCCTTTGACCTCTGGCTTTATTGCATTTGGCAGTTGGGAGTCCTAGCAGGAGATCAGAGGGAGGCAGGAGAATGAGATTATGTTCATCTTCTCATCTCCTTCCTTTCTGGATCATCTGAGGCTAACTGTCCTAGAAAATATCCTCCCTTTTTAAGAAAGTACACTCTATGACTCTTTCCTTGTAGGTATTGGTGACACATCCCTCTCCTTGTCTCTTTAGTTTGGGGGATGGTAAAAACTGCATTATTGCTAGCTCCAGGAACTGCACCATCCTTTATGGATTCCTCTGCCCTATTCACATCTTCTTAAATAGTCTCGTTACTAAACCTTCCTTTAATGATCATAATATGTTGTCTGTTTATTTCTGGGACCATAACTGGTATATTAGTTATGTGCTAGTTGAAAGCACAATTGCCTAAGTTTGTTTTATTTGAGGGAGTTTGGCACTTTTGAGTATTATTATCGCTTTTTTGCAGATCTGGAAAAAGCTCAGAGAGGTTAAGTAATTTACTTAAAGCTACACAGAATGCCATTAAAGAGCCGAAATTCTAATCTATGCCCATTTGGGTCCAAGGTCCATACTGTTTTAGTGAGGCCATGCTGTCTCTTAGGTAGGTATATAGCTTGAGAAGTGTCATCCCATCAGCAGTTTTCAGTTAAATTCATTTGTCTGTTTCAACTTCTACAGGTTCCAAATTCCTATAGGAAAGTATCTCTTAATGATGGTCTTTAAATCATGTCAAGGCAATTTTGTTAACAATCTCATTAATTTAGCAAACATTCGTCTGATCTTATTAATTTGTTAACTTGAAACCATTGAGTCACTAACCCACTAGAGGCAACTATTCCATGGTCGCCTCTAAGGGTACTCATTAAATGCTGAATAAATCATTAAATATTTTGAACAAATTTTTCTCGGATAATGTGTAAACATCCTACAGCATTTAGCTGGATTTTATTTATCTCCCTCAGTATGGAATATTTAGTTCACAGTTTATATAATTTCCGTCCTGTTCTTAAATTGATCTAGGTAGATAACGTAATTCCACATTTTCTGAGAACGGATAAGTCATTTGGTAAAGATGACTTAATTCCTGGAGGTATACTAGCTGAGAACTTTGCATTTGTGTATCAGCTCTTACCTCCAATTTCCACTCCCTTAAACAAAAATCTATACACACTCAAAGAAACATTATTTATCCTAGCAACTCATATTTGATTGTACATTTTTCTCTAACTTCAAGCGAGCATTTTCACCAACCTCAGAAGAAGGTTTTGTCCCTCAATGCCCTTTGCATCCCCAAGTTGCATGTAGGCATATTTTTAGCAATACTAAATACTATTTATCTGATTCTAGCTGCACCTTGTTGCTGTGGGGCTCTGGACTCTCCAAAAATATCTTCCTTTTATTCTTATAAGTCTTGAGTGGTTATTCACATGGGTTCAAATCAAATTTTTATCCTCGAATGTATGCCATTGCTGGTTGCTGGAAAGTTCTCTGAAGGTCTCTCTCTACTGGCGTGCGGTACCATTGGGTTCCCTTGCTGCTTAGGGCTGGCCTCCTCCTGGGGCCCACACTGACACTGTGTTCCATGGAGTCCTCCCTCCTTTTATTTTGTATACTTTTTAAAAAGTATCTATAGTTGCTTTGTTTTATTTTTTAATGTATAATTCACACTACTCCGCACTTTGACATTTTCAAATCATTTTAGCAAAACAAACTCCTTGAGACCTTGTTCACTGTTACTCTTTTTCCTAAAACTCAGACACAAGTCCTCTGAGAAGCTTAGAACAAATTCAAATGATAGATGCTTATGCTTATGTTACATGCTTATGTTAAAATTATGCTTATGTTAAAATCATAACCTGTACCTACAATGTCAGAGTTTTTGTGCTTTGGTCAAGCCTGTTTGTTTCATCCCTGTTCCCCTTAGAGTGACTTCTTTCCTAAAAGATGCTTCAGCCTTCATACAAATATACCCTATGAATTTGTAAGCCATGGCCAGATATAGCTGAATATCAGAATGAACACAACAGAATAGCTATGCTATTTGCTTTTTCTTCTAAGATCAAAAAAGAGAAGCTCCTTCTTGGTGTCTAATGGAAAATGAAGGTTAGGTAATGAGACTATCATGTCATTCAAGTGGCAACTACTCTGGAATATTCTTTGAAATAATAGTTATTGCTTGATTAGGTAAACCGTTCCTCCTAACCATTCCTTACAATCTCTTTGAATCAAAAGGGTAGAAAACTCACTAAATTTACTGAAAATCCACTGGGATAGCTTCAGCGTATTGTGAATTATGGCTAAGTAAACAGGAGGCCATGATGTAGTGATCAGAGGGCTTTCAGATGCGTGTAAGAGTCCTCTTCATGGTGAACAAGGCTACCCTAGTGATCCGTTAGTGGTAAATTGAGGGATGCTTAGCTGTACCAGCAAGAATTAGCACCTATACAATTCAGTATGCTTTTTCATTACATACGTGTGACTTTAGGTTGTGGCTACCATACTTATTTTTTAGCTACTAGAAATGTAGACTTGAATATTTATGGCAAATGAATGGTGCTTGAAATCTCTAACTTACATTTAACGAAAGCTGTTTTGGAAATGTTGCTTGGGTGTACTTTTATTTCTTTAAACACAGTACCATTTTAGCCTGTTCTGATGAATAATTTAAGAATTACTGTCTTAGTCAAAGACAGCATTTCGAAGTGCACGTGTTAATCATATACTTGATTAAATATTTCCTTGCCTTTACCTTCAGAATGCCAGTTGGCTTTTGAGTGGATAATTGTTGCAGTGTGAACACTGACGTTGGAAACAATTATTGCCCATTCGAATTAAGACACCACCATGAAAAGAAATTCTTGTGATTTGCTTTCTCGGAGCAAAAGTGTAAGTACCCTTTGTTTTCAATTCTTTTCTAAAAATGTATACACATAACTTTTTACTGTTTTCTTTGAATTTGAATACTGTCCTATCATAATCAGGCTTGTGGGAAACCTTTGGTCAACTTTCCGTTCTCTGACTGTGCACAGCTTATTGACAAGTGAAGACTTGTTTGTCTTTGTGGCCTGGTTGATATTTAATGGGAATTCTCTTTCAGCCAGTTTATATGCCTTACCATTCATTTGTATAAGCCCACTGGTATGATTTTGGACACTCTGATTTTTGGATATATGTTAGAATGATATAATTAAAATTGAAATGGAAGAAATTTATGTCTTATATATCTAACTTTATGGGAAAGTCCAATAGTGTAAATTAAATTGAATATCACTAGATACTTCAGTTAATGACATTCTGAAAGTTCATGAATACGGTGAATGCAAACACTTATCAGTGGGGCATCTCTTCCATAGGCTTTCTATCCTGGTATATATCTTTAATCTTTCTCCTCATTTAAAAAAAAAAATTAAGTGAACATCCTCAGTGCCCTGATGGAGATTAAGACTTATTTCCAATTACATAGTGTTAAGGTACCAAGTTAGTGATAATTTTTAGATTTCTGTTAACTTATGAAAGAAAGCATAAGCAAATAGAGCAACTCAAAGAAAGCTATACAAGGCAGGGTCGAAAGTAGACCATTAATTTCTATCAGACAGGCTCTAAGAACATGCCCCTTTGTTCATTTACCCAAAAGGAAAAAAGGCATCAAAACAGATGTAGTTGTGACGTAGGAACATTCATTTGCAGGCATCAGAAAAACCACAAATGCAAACACATTTTTCTAGTATGGAGACTCTTTGTGTTACAATCAGTGATTCTATTGTGATGGCTGGAGGCCATATTTAATTCTATCAGTAGAATTACCACCATCCAGCTTTTAAGTAAAGTAACACAGGAGTATATGGAGAAGGAAGTTTAGTGAATCTAAGAGAGTTTCTTAAAAAAATGAGGATATACCTAGAGGCGTGCCAATTCTTTGTCTGAGTGCAGACTGTGTTTAATTAACAACCAAGGAAATTCATTTGTTTTCCTGGTTGGTATTTGGTTGTATGTATTAAGCATAAAAAGAGAGCCATGGCTTGGAGCCTGGAATTCCTTCTATAATCATACAGTTGCTCATTGTAAAAGGAGGTGACCTGCATATAAATTACCAAACTGGAAAACGCATTTTTCTGTTACTGAGTTTTTCTTATTATAAGTTAAATATGAAAGCAAACCATTCACTTAATGCTTTCTTCTTTTACTAAATTTCAGAGATGTGATAAATATGTGTGAAGGCAAAAAGGAGAAATTTTGAATAATTAAAAATATATTGTTAAAGATTTCCCTGTTCTTGTGGGAAAACATTCTAAAAGCAATGATTAACTGATCCATGACTTTAAGGAATTAGAGTACTTAATGATGCTAGGAGATTTCCTATTTATACTTGCTTAATGCAAAAATTTTTATCTTGGAAAGGCTTACACTTCCAGATTAAGAGAAACTGAGTTTCCTGCATTTGTGCAAATGTAAACAGTAAAGCTCTCATTTTACTGCTTTGTAGCTTCCTGAAAATCCACTGGCATAAAGTGCTTCCACTTAATTAAATGACTCTAAGCAGGAGATTACCATTTATCAAAGAAAAGAGCCAGACTTTTTGCCTAGTTAGTTGTCACTTTGGAGTTTCAAATATTATTTTGCACTAGTCTAAAAATGTCATCCCCATCCCTTAAATCTTTGCCATAACAGAATCCAAAATTATACAGTTAGAAGTAGATGTTTCCTGTTTTTGATGAGGAAATTTTAAACGATTAATTTGATTTAGAATCTTAGAATGTTTTTCTTTGGCTTTATGACATTTGAAAATCCAAAGAGAATCTTCTAAACATTAAAATGGCCTCTGCTCCTCCCTGCGTGTCTCTGTATATCTTGTATCTGTTACCGTGAAAACTTAAGGCATACAAAAGAGGGGAAAAAAAGACTGTCTTTGAACAATCATCTTATTTATTTCTGAACACTAAAATCAGTGTTCATATTTTTCTCCTTACATTTAAGACCTGGTGCAGTGCCCTTTTTAATGATTAATGCTCTGGATTATTCCTTTATTTGGGAGGGATCCATGAAAAATTTTAGCTATAAAAATATAAACAAAGCATTTTTTACTTAAAGTGAGAATTTGCTAGTTTTGAGGATAATTTGTAGTTGTGGTGGATAAAAAAATGGAGGAACCAAGCATATGGACAGTACAAAAGTAAGGCATGGTCCCAGTGGCTATGGCCCTTGTAGTCTACTGTGGGAGATAGACATTCATTAAAGAATCACACCAGTGACAATTCATATATCTCCTTCCCTAGAACGAGTATCCTTCAACCTGTCCTCATATGTAATGGTCTCTTTCTTCATCCTAGAATGTAGACTTCCTAAGGACAGAGGCCACATTAATTTAAAGTAAATCAAAGTACTTATACTAATTAAATTGAAAATGTCTAAATGAGTCAAATATTATTAATATTATTAAACATTATATTAGAATAAACTTATAGGCATACTTTAATAATAAATGAACCTAAATTACAACATCTTAAGACCAATATATGGTTTCAGATATGACAATGAAAGAAATCTACAAATTTAAAAAATGAAAAGCTATTTTATAATAATGCATCAGTTGAAAATGATAGAAGGCAAGTAATTTAAGCTTTACATTCCTGACTCACATTATTGTTGCAACTGATTACATCATTTGTTTTTAGAATACTTGGTGTTAATATTTATTTCTCATAAAAATGGTTTTACTGAATTTTATAGGGCTTGTAAAGTTTATAGAGTTTTTGATATATAATTGCTTCTTAGAGTAGAAAGAGAACTAAAGGTGTTCTGACTCAATCATTTTATTTTATTTTATTTATTTTATTTTATTATTTTATTGTATTTTATTTTTTAACTTAATTTAATTTAATTTTATTATTTTATTTTATTTTATTTTATTATTTTATTTTATTATTTATTTTTTATTTTTTAGGCCAGGCAACCCTTGGTTGACCTCATAGATTGCAAAGACCTTGTCAGCTTACAATCTCGTATTTTTTTTTATTTTTTACTCCTTCAGCATCTGATATTCCTAGGTGGCTTCACATTCAAGTAGTAACCAGGCCCGACTTTGTTTAGCTTCCGTGATCAGACAGGATCGGGCTTGTTCAGGGTAGCATGGCTGTAGACACTCTTATTTTATTGATAAAAAAATTGAGGTCAGGGCCTCGAGAGATGAAATGACTTGCCTGAGAAGTGGCTTGGTTTATTTGGGAAAAAAAAAAAAAATGTTGCCTTTAAAATCTTACAGAATTGAGTTCAAAATTTGGCTCTTTCAACTTTCCAGTTGTGGGACATTTAACAAGTTACTGACCCCGGTATTCTAAAGGGTGATATGGAAATCACCCTTTAGAACTCGCAATGCTTGATATATCAAAGGTATCTAAATGAGTGCTATCTTTAGCATTGCCTAGACTTCATAGCTTATAAGTGAGACTCCCTGGGTTCTTTTTTCTCTCTGATTTTTAAAATGTAGTCAAAGCTCAGATTTAAAAAAGGACCAAAACTCTTACCCCTGTTAATCTTTTTCGAGTGCCTGAAAAATACCAGTGTTGGAAACACCATGTTGTCCAAATTAAGTTCTATAAAAACTAGGGCATTAAAGGAAAAAAAAAGAAAAGAAAAAAAAGTCATAAAAAATATCAATGATTAGATAGCATCTGCTTTTTTAAAAATGCTGGAGATTTTGATTTAATAATAATTAGAAAAGGAAAAAACCTTCATCTAGTAGATAACTTTTCTTGAAGTATTTACTTCCAGCAGGAAATGTTACAACAGAAGTTTCTCCCATAAGTTTTGTGGTATGAAGGCTTTACCTCTTTTTAAAGTTTTCAAGCTACCTCTTATTGGGCTGACATTTCATTTTCACAGGTCTTATCAAAGTTTTCGTGTGACTGCTTGGATTTTTACACCCCTTGGGGTGCTTAGGATCACATTTGTGTTTTTCTTGATGCTGGTTCTTTGTCCATACACCATAAGGGCAGAGCATGAACAAGTTTCTCTCTGTGCTAATCTTCGGAAGTGCCTTTACCATCTGTGAAAGCTGGGGGCAATTCTTGCTATTCTGACTTTTGCTTTAATGAGACTGAACAAGCCCCATTTGTACAGCAATTACAGATTTTAAAATTTTAGTATAAAACCATCCTATCTCAAAAACATAATTGATAAAATGAGGCTTGGTAAGGTATTACTCTACTATAAGTTTAATAGTAGGAAAGTCTCATGTTGAAGGGATGCTTTATATTTGCTTACTATTCTGAATTGTAATAGATCAGCTAATTTCTCTGTTTAAAGCTTGCCTTCTCCTTCCTCAGATGTGTTTTCCTGAAGTCATTTAATTTAATCTAGTGCCACATTTAGTTGTAAACATCTAGGTTTTTTTCTTCCACCTACATAGCATAGCAATTTAGGACAGAAATAGACAGTGTAATTAATAAAGTAAGTAATTTTTTAAGACTATTAGAAAATTTATGAAAAAGCTTTATAGTGACAACTCTGCTTTTAATAAAATAGTTTAATTTGCTACAGTGGTTAAAACTTTACCCCAGCCCTTAGCAACCTGTGTTAACTCTACTGATTCTTATCAGTCTTTCAGTACCAGCCAAAACGGAGCCATTTACAGTGACCTTAGCATCACATTCATGACTCAAAGTTTTTCTTGGCATTTCTTCAGTGAAATATTGACATAGTATAACTTTCCTTAGGTTATACTATTACTTCTGTTGAAATAATTTTTAAAACAATAAATTTACTATTCTTTGTATTAATAATCATGATCTCCCAATATTAGGTCTGGTGTTTTTCAATATTGTGACATGCTTTCTCTAGCATTTTACTGACTTCCTGGTATAAGGGAGCCAAAGTGATAAAGCACAGCAATTTCCAATGTGGGCAATACAAACATATTAGGACTTCTATTTATATTTACTTTTTAATGTTATCTTTTCTCAAATTTCAACTTTATGTATACGTTTGATAAATACATAGTAGCATATGTGTGCAATTAATAAATATATTAATTGATAAAATACATTCAAAATATGTTTACTGATTCAGATGTATAATCAAAGTAGTTTAGAGATAATTAGCACAGTGAAAAGAAAATAGTTTTGAATTCAGAGACCTAGATTCAATCCTCAGATTCACTAGTGCTTAAAGATCTGACCTTTAGTAAATTACTTAATTTTTTCTGAGCCTTAGTGTCTTTATACTTAAAGTAGAAAAAGTATTTTGTAATGAAGGCAAAAAAAATAGTTGCTTGATAAATTCTATCTTGAGGTTTGCCACAGAGCACAGTGATAGTATCTGCTTTGGAAATGGATCATATGGAAATGCTTAGAAATGTAGTACATTCTTCTCACTAAAGGAGTTTAAGTGCAGCTTCCAAGACCATTTAGTCAATCTTCGTATCATACAAAAGATTCAGGCATAAGATGGGTGGTTGAACTAGGTGAGAGTTCTGTTTCCTACCAGTTATGAGTTTCTTGATTTTAGGTTATGTTGTACGTATGCACAAATTGAATTAATGATCAGTTCTCAAATAAATATAAAATCAAGGCATTGAGACAAAAGAGTATATTAGTCAGCTTGGTCTACCATCACAAAATACCGTAAACCATGTGACTTAAACAACAAAAATTTATTTTCTCAGAGTTCTGGAGGCTGGGGAGTCCAATATCAAGGTGCCATCTTGATTTGTTTTCTCATGAGAGCTTTCTTCCTGCCCCTCTCACTGTTACCTTGTCTAATCCTAATTACCTTCCAAAGGCCCTTTCTCCAAATAATATCACTTTGGGGTAAGGGCTTCAGATTAACTTTGGGGGGACACAAACGTTCTACTTATAATAGAGAGTATGATTCTTAAGGGATGATTTTAATGTCACTTGATATTTATGCCTAGAGGATGGTAACCAATAATCCAGAGTTCACATATTCTGTTAGATGACACTGACAATGATCTGGTTAACATCTTTTCATTTTTCTATTTTCTAGGGTTTATGTTTGGGGACACAATGATTTGTGAGGTTCTAATCATCTCTTCACAGACTAGGGGCTAATTTTAATTGTATTCAAAAATATTTTCGCTTCTTTCACTATTCTTATTTTGCTTAGTTTATATTGCTTGTTCTTAATGTCCAATCTAATGACATAGGTATCTGAAACACCTGTCCTG
>NW_011888962.1:120850-124139 GCF_000151845.1 Pteropus vampyrus
AGTCAATCTTCGTATCATACAAAAGATTCAGGCATAAGATGGGTGGTTGAACTAGGTGAGAGTTCTGTTTCCTACCAGTTATGAGTTTCTTGATTCTAGGTTATGTTGTACCTATGCACAAATTGAATTGATGATCAGTTCTCAAATAAATATAAAATCAAGGCATTGGGACAAAAGAGTATATTAGTCAGCTTGGTCTACTATCACAAAATACCGTAAACCATGTGACTTAAACAACAAAAATTTATTTTCTCAGAGTTCTGGAGGCTGGGGGTCCAAGATCAAGGTGCCATCTTGATTTGGTTTCTCATGAGAGCTTTCTTCCTGCCCCTCTCACTGTTACCTTGTCTAATCCTAATTACTTTCCAAAGGCCCTTTCTCCAAATAATATCACTTTGGGGTAAGGGCTTCATATTAACTTTGGGGGGACACAAACGTTCTACTTATAATAGTATGATTCTTAAGGGATGATTTTAATGTCACTTGATATTTATGCCTAGAGGATGGTAACCAATAATCCAGAGTTCACATATTCTGTTAGATAACACTGACAATGATCTGGTTAACATCTCTTCATTTTTCTATTTTCTAGGGTTTATGTTTGGGGACACAATGATTTGTGAGGTTCTAATCATCTCTTCACAGACTAGGGGCTAATTTTAATTGTATTAAAAATATTTTCGCTTCTTTCACTATTCTTATTTTGCTTAGTTTATATTGCTTGTTCTTAATGTCCAATCTAATGACATAGGTATCTGAAACACCTGTCCTGTCAATGGATTTACCAGTTGAGCTAACTTTGAAGAGATTCAGGTTATTTTCTGCTCAATTGAATTTGTTAGTTTCTTGATGAAATTGCCCTCTGTTTGACTTAGGATTCTTTTGGATGCTCTACATGTGGACAAAATTGTCACTCACCAGATGTCTTTTAATTGAGGTTCCCTGGGGTTTTTTTTTTTAAACAAAATTGTCGTTTAGTGTTTATTCAAAACTGGAAGCACATCCTGGCTGTTTGGAAGGCACAGAGTATCTGGAAAACTCTTTGCATGCTGAATTTAAAGCCTACTTAAATTGGGCTGTCAGTTTTGAGTCCTGGAGTCCCACTTGGTGGAACATGCCCAACAGGTGCTCTAGAACTGTTTCTTTTCACAGGAAACTTTAAAAATATTACCCTAAGATTGTAAACCAAATTTAACTTATTCTTAAAAAAATATATTTTTTTCTAGTTGTTACTTTTCCATTTCTGAATTTTTGGAAGAAGTTGTTCTTTTCAAAGTCCAGAGTGAGTAATTTATGCCATTTCATTCCATCAGTGCCTATCTGAAGAGGGCTGACCAAAAAGAAATTTGAAAAGGAGAATACATTTTGCATAATGCTATAGAGATATCTGCATTTATTATTCCTCACAATTACCCTATAACAATTATTATTTTGCGAGTTTTATGGTTAAAGTAAAAATAGTGGATTCATTTCCAGACTGGCCTCCTTTCTCTACTATATCAATCACCACCTAAGATACAAGATTGACAAAGTTGTCACAGCTTAGAATTTTGATGAATATATGAAAACTGAATTTTTCACTTGTATTCACTCATTAGGGTCCAAAGAAGATCAGAGGAGATATTGTAGGTAAAGGTGCTTTGCAAAGTGCAAAGTACAGAGAAAAACAAAATCATATTCTTGTTTGTGTCTTTATTAGCAACAGATTGAAATGAGGATTTGTACTTTTAGAGGTTTCATTCTTTTGGTTATTATTCCTGCATTCTCGCTGTGCTCTTTATGAAATTCAACAAATGTTTATTGAATGACTATGGTGTATCAGGAACTGTGCTAGACTCAGAGTATCAAATGTTGAGTAAGATACAATGATCTCTATCCTTATAGAGCATATATAACAACTAAATTTATAATTTTTATAATTTTTGCTTTATTATTTTATCCTCTGACCCCACCTTATCTAAACAAACTTATCCCACTTTAATCATTAATTCTTCCCAGAAAGTCTCAAGTCCTGTCTCTCCCATATATCTATGTACTTGTCCTTCATTGCATTGTGGGTATCTTGTTTGGCAGAGGTATTTTGAGCTGTGAATAATGTGTCATAATTGTCAATTACACTCATTGTTGCAGAAACAGATTATTTTAGAGTGGTTAAAAAGAATTTTTCTCAGATAATCAACAATAGTACAAGAATAACTGAGAGTATAAATGAATTTGATTATGGAGGAAAAGTCTGAAAGAATAGGGATTGATCAGCAAGCATTTGCTTTGAAATCAATCACACAACAGTTTTAGTGTCTAAAGCCAATTATTACATTGTCGCCTTAGAAATATCTCCACTTTTTTTTTGATATTGTGATGTTTGCCATTTCATTTTTGGACAATTTCAAGTTGGAGTTGAATTTCAAATGATTATGTCCAAGAAATAATTGCATATATTGTTTTTAACAATGTAAACAACAAAGATACATAAAAATGGAGAAGAGTTTTGTTGAATTGATGATGAATATTAAAAAATGAGTCCTACAGATAGTGTCACTGTGTAACATAGTGAAATTATGAAGAAAAGCATAATAAATTGGTTTTCTATTAGTATTATTTTGCTCCAGAAAAAAAGTACTTATAAAGGTTTATTTTGAACTAAAGCCAAAATCTTTGTTTTAAAAATTATAATTAAATATCAATTTTTACTATTGAAATGGCTACCTGAAGGTTAAAAATAATTTCAGTTAAAATCATTGTTGTGTTTACATGGTTTCCCAAGATCAATGTTTTCAAGGGCAGTGTGGGGATGATCCTTAAGGTCCTTGCCTTATAGTCTTGACTTTGGCATTTTGTATCTAGGTCATGGTGGGAATAAAAAGGGGTGAGAAAATCATAAATAATTAGGTTATTATCAAGTTCTTCTAATATCTAGTATGATTGTTTCAAGGATAAAATGAGAAATAGTCATGAAAACACATTGCAAAATAAAAATAAAAAGCCAAACCTACCAAGCAAAAAAAAAAAAAAAATCCTCTCAAAATAATGTTATACAGTATTCAATTGTATCCTATGCTTCTGCACCAAGTGATTTAAGTCTTTTTAAAATTGAATTGATCCATCATTAAACAGATTTTTTTTTTTTTTAAAAAAAGCAGCTTTACTTTTATTGTTGAGATGGTTAATCTTGTCAGTTCACATGTTCCTCTAAGTTGTGCATATTAAAAGCTATGATGCCAAGGCCAGGAATGGTTAATGTTTATGTAGTTAGAGACTCCCTGAACTTGCTTTCCAGTTCGTTCTATCA
>NW_011888962.1:127229-129149 GCF_000151845.1 Pteropus vampyrus
CTATTTTTCTGTCGTATTTGCTGCCCAAACCAATGGCCTAATCCAGAGCTCTGGGCACCTTCTTTAACCCCCTCACTCATCGTTCTTCCCAAAATCTAAACAAGCAATGAATGTTGTTGCATGCATCTGTGTGCTACATCTTTTTGAGCCCTGCTTGTCCTAACTCTACTGCCTAAAGATTACCAAGCTGGGTCTCATCAAAATATGAGAAGCGAGAACTAGCAAAATTCTCTAAGTGTTGTATATGGAGGCTACTAACATTTGTTATGTTATCTATTTTATGACAACTCTTATTTTTTTCCTTTTAGCGGTGTACTTAGTCTTATTTTGAATCTATGCCTTTTCACAATTGTTTTTGATTAGAATTTAAGCTAGCTCTTCGGACGAAATTCACAAGAAATTGGAAGCTGATTTTAGGTGTGTATGTGTGTATGTGTTTGTGTGTGTAATTTCTATTCTAGTCATTCTAGTCATAATTTGTTGTTTTTTAAGAAAAAAATCAGCAAAGGTTAATTATGCATTTACGATTTTGTATATATGCTGATTTAATGAAATTCATTTAGATTTTTATACCAGATAGCAAATGGAATTAAGGTCTAAAATGTGTGCTAATACGACTAATAATAATACTGATTTATAATTGCAAAGTACAATTAAGTTTTAATAGTTCATCCCAATATTTTTTTTATTGCAAAAACTTGGAGGTAGAATAAACAGTTACTTTTATCCTCATTTTACAGAGATTCAAAATAAGTCATAGTCAGATCGAGTGAGTTAGTAAGACTACACAATTGGTAATGGAGAAGGCTAGATGTACTTCCACGTCTTCTGATTCCAAATTCCTTACTTGGGTCACTATACCACTGAACCTCATATATGTACCTGTGTAACTGTAGGAATCACTCATGCACACTTACTATAGTAAGACACACTTACACCACATATCTGCTGAAAATAAATTGTAGCGAATTAATTAGGATCTGTATTTTATAGTTACATCTGCAGTTGGACAACAATATTATACCATCATATGCTACATAATGTTTCAGTCAATGATGGTCTACATATATAATAGTGGTCCCATAAAATTACAATGGAGGTGAACAATTCTTACGGCCTAGTAACACTGTAGCTCTCATAACATCACAGCACAACACATTACTCACATATTTGTGGTGATGCTGGTGTAAACGAATGTGCCAAGCTGCCAAGTTGTATAAAAGTATAGTGCATATTATTATATACAGTACAAAATTCTTGATAATGTTGATAAATGACTTACTGGTTTATGTATTTACTATACTATACTATACTTTTAATCATTATTTTAAAGTATACTCTTTCAACTTATAAAAAAAAGTTTGCTGTAAAACTTTGTTATGCTGGCAGCAGCCTTGTACATCTCATGTTTGTCTTGTCTTCTGATTGCATGATTTTCTCTTGTGTTTGCCTTAATTTTGTGTTGTTTGGTGCAATAACATATTGTACGAGCTTGTAGCCTAGGAGCAATAGGCTATACCACATAAACCTAGGTGTGTACTAGGCTGTACCATCTAGGTACAGCCTAGATGTGTAAGTGCACTCTATGATGTTCGCACAGATTAAATCACATAATGAAACATTTTTCAGAACTGTTCCCTTTCTTAAGGTAAATGGTTGTCTAGTAATCTCCAGATGTTTTTGCATTCTTTAGTGTGACAGGAAATAGAATGTTTTGTTTAGGAAGACATTTTAATCGTGAATGGTGCACCCTAGCTTTTCGGAAAGAGTGGTTATATCAGAAGGAAGGCAAACTCTTGCATAATAAAATATTAGAACTCCTTAACCTGCCCTCTGGCTGCTCAAAAGAGATACAATCTGGTGAGAAGCAGGGCTCTAGAAGACTCTGAGAAGTGAATAGATGTGAGAAAATCTCTGCAG
>NW_011888962.1:129199-131368 GCF_000151845.1 Pteropus vampyrus
CATATCACACACATGGAATTAGGGGTGCTGCCTCATTAGTAGCACAAGAAATGAAAATAAGGCATTTAGCTTGACTCGCTTATGACTATTATAGCAGTCTAAACTTCTGTCTTGGTAATGTTGCTTCTGTTTTAATTTGGACATATTTATATCTGTCAACATTCTGAATTTAATACAGTCAATAATATTTATTAAATCCTCACCAAACATTTGACTGTACTACAGCAGCCATTCCCCATGGAATTGTGCACCAAATAGTATCTCCGAGGCTCAGAGAGTTAACACTTGATCAGTTCACTTCTGGGTTAGGATTTAAGCTTTGCAAAGAATTAGGCTCACTGAACATTAAAATCCAAATATTTTATAACTACTGAAAACAAATGATAATATCACAATGCCACAACAAAACCATCTTTTCCACAAACTCATTGAAAACCAAAACCTATAAGATTTAGAGGTCTTCATCTCTGCTTACTGTACCTACTTTAAAATGTTATTAAATATCAAACTTGTGTTTTTCTAGAAGAGGACATTACTTAGCATTAATTTACCTGCAGGGTTGCATATCCATGCAATATGAATCATACCACGAGAGACCTAGACATTGCTCATAAATTATAGTCTCGGAAGGATATTCAAAAATATTCAAAGATAAACAAGAAGTTCCCAGAATGCATGCATATAAAGACTGCAAAAGCAAAAATTTTTATAAATTGCCCATGCAGGAATTCAGAACAAGCATTTCCTCACCCAAAGTGAACGCAGTAATTGGCAGAATAGTCAGAGAGGAGTATTTCCTCTAGCGGGTAGTGTTGTTGTCTCTTCAGAAAGCGTTTGTATGTTCTGATTCCCCAAGCGATGCTGAAAACCTACCTAATGCGAGAAGGAAAAAATAAAAACAACCACAAAAAGTGGAGTTAGATGTTTGCAAAAGTGGCTGAGAATATATATAAGTTAAAACTTTCTGACAGGGTTTCCTAATGTTGGGACAGTCTTTTCTGAGGAGATTATGAAATGGTCTTATATCAAGATCTTTTAAGGTCTGATCAAGTTTTTATGGTTTTTTAAATGTGTATTGTTGTTAATACCATACTATGAATTATAAAAACTTTGATATTTTAGTTTATAATTTTTAACTTACCACCATTACGTTTATAAATGTGTCGACAGTATATGTATATGTAGAAGTAAGTGAGGAATATTAACAGATATTTTAATTGACATCTGCTTGTTTGAAATCAATGTTTTCATCAGAGTAATATGCATCATTCGTTAAATTATCCCACATCTTAATTTCACAAGTTTTTATTAATATGTGGCCTTGGGTAAATTACTTTGCTGGTCTATATTTTACTTATCTTTAAATGAGGGGAGTAAATTAAATTAATGGGAAGAGTTCTTTTAACGCAAGAGTATGACTGTATATTTCCAAGATTATATATTTCTCAGAACAGGCTCAATAAATTTTTTTCACATTATGACATTTGTTGTCAATGTATAGGTTCTTCTTAAACTAACAAATGACTATACACTCAAAACATTAACAGGATCCTGATTAATAAATTGAATTCATTAAGCCTCTGCCAACTATGCAAAAGCACTGTTTCTGTTGAATATTTGCTGCCTCTAAGAATGCATGGAATTGAAAAGATACTTTACTGAGAAATGAAAGAATCCATTACTTAAAAATTATTGCTGCTTTAAACAGTAATCCTAATACTTTACCCATGTTGCCACCGAGGAGGTTAGAATGCTATATTTTGACTGGCTTTGAAGAAATTTGAAACTTTTAAATTTATATTCCAGTGAGGGCAGCTTTCCCCAGCCCTCTGCTGATATTCACATTTTGACCCCTGTAGTGTACCTGTGGTCGCCTCAAGCTTATCTTTCCTCTGTTAATACAGAGACCTCTGAACTGCTCTGCTTGAATGTGGACAATATAGTTTCTCCCTTAACTTCCCTAAAGGACAACCAATTCCAGGCTATAACATGCAACCAAACTTTACTGAGTTCTGGACATAATAGGAGGAATACACAATGCAAAAAATAAAACTCTTACAACTGAATATATGAAGAAATGATCATTTCTGGTATTTACCAGAAAAACCTGTTACTGAGCCCTTTCTCTTCAGTCACTGACCTACCTCTTTATTGCTTTGCTTATCTCCC
>NW_011888962.1:134573-136627 GCF_000151845.1 Pteropus vampyrus
GAATATTGTGTAGTTATCTGAGAAAAGGGCTTTGTTAATTTTATTTGCTCACAGAAATCTAAATACTTGGGGGCATTCAAATAATTTGTGTATATAAGTGTGTGTGTATACACACTCTCTCACACATATATATACACACACGTGTGTGTGTGTGTGTGTGTGTATACTCTTACTAGAATATTTGGTATAAGGCTATGTTATTTCAAATGATCTTATAAATTTTTTTTTTGTAATCACAATTTATTGAATGCCTACCAAATACCAATGCTTTATATATATTTACTCATTTTATTTAATCCTCGAAACTATTCTATGATATGAAGACTATTATTATTCCTATTTGATGGACAAACTAAGATACAAAGAAGAGCTGATACTTAGGCTTAAAATATAAATATTTGAAATAATAGCATAGAATATGAGGAAAATGCCAAATATTCTGTATAGATTTTAATAATAAAACCAAAATAGTCAAGGTATTGTAAAACTTTACACTTCTTATAAGCATACATCTTGATCAAAAGTAGATTTTAGACTTGCTGACTGGATGTGGGAATGGAAAATATTGTTATTCAGTTTCTTTTTTATAACTTTAAATAGATTATAAGATGGCATCTAGGCAAATAGCAATTTATCCAACATAGTTGGCTATATATGCTATATGACCTTTCAAACATGTTTTTCCAAATGTTTTATTTCTAATTAGAGCATGGTTTTTCAGATTTGAGTAGATTTGTCTAAGTGGTTATATAGGTTTTCATTCGTTCTTAAAACGTGATTCATAAAATACATATGAGTTTTGGAATAGTAAGAGCTTTTATTCAAATTACTCCTTCGATGACAACCCTCTCTTCTACCCCAGATCAACAACAGTCTTCAACAATGTCCCCTTTTTGCTTTACATATTTCTTTTTGTTTACATATTTTGCACAAGATATTTTAGGAATAAACTGTGTCTCACTTAGAAATATAGGTGGTTTTTGTTTGTTTGTTTTTTGTTCTAAAAACAATTGCTCTCTCCTTGTATGGTTTATTACCTTACATTTACAAAGAAGCAACCAAGTTTCATCTGTGTATGCTACTTTTGCTTAACCTTTCCATCCAGCCAGTCCACACATCCACATATGACAATGTGTTAATTCCGTCTTTGACAGATGGACTAGTCTTTGTTCTAAATTTCACTATAGTTTAATTTCTGAAGGTAAAGTGATTTTTGCAGCATCTAAAAAATAGTTTATTTCAACAAACATGACCCTGAAATGTGTCAGCAAGTACATATTTTGATTCCCAAACTTGAAAGTATTTCCATGATTAGATTACTGCACTTTTTTCCTTTATGGCTTTCTGTTTTCAAGTAAGATTTTCTATTTTTTTCTTCTCTTTAAAATTAAACTACCGAATATTTTCTTTTATTATATCCATTATGGAGTACAAGAAACTAAAGAGTCAGAGATAAATGTACATATTCTCAGAATTGTATAAACAGTTTATTGTAATTTAATAAGATGTTTTCCTCTGTTATTTCATCTATTAGTCATTATTGTCATTTATGTCATCATCTCATTTTCTTCTGAAGCATTTTAATTTCTTAGCAAGTGCTGTTTTGTGTGTGTGTGTGTGTGTGTGTGTGTGTGTACAGATCTCATTGTGATAATTGCTATACCAAAAATTTATATGGTGCTTTTCAGTTTACAAAGGGATTTGCACAAACATCATCTTTTTTGAGATTTATAATAACCTTGTAAATTAGGCTGTGTTATTATTAGTTTATTTATTTATTTTTTTATGGATAGGAAAAGAAGACACTTTTATCAGGTAATGCAGAAGGCATTTGAATTGAATATATTTAAATCCAACCCTGAGATCTGTTCACCTTCCTCTCTCTTTTTTAATTCGTTCCCTTTCATTCAGTTTTTGAAATTATGTAGGTCAGTGTTTGAGGCCAGTACATTAATTTCTAGCCATTACTTCACTAAACTGAGCCTTAGTTGACTCACTCAAAATAATGTAGATTATAATAACTATATCAGAGTGTTGTTATGAAAACTAAATGC
>NW_011888962.1:136677-138743 GCF_000151845.1 Pteropus vampyrus
TGTGTGTGTGTGTGTGTGTGTACAGATCTCATTGTGATAATTGCTATACCAAAAATTTATATGGTGCTTTTCAGTTTACAAAGGGATTTGCACAAACATCATCTTTTTTGAGATTTATAATAACCTTGTAAATTAGGCTGTGTTATTATTAGTTTATTTATTTATTTTTTTATGGATAGGAAAAGAAGACACTTTTATCAGGTAATGCAGAAGGCATTTGAATTGAATATATTTAAATCCAACCCTGAGATCTGTTCACCTTCCTCTCTCTTTTTTAATTCGTTCCCTTTCATTCAGTTTTTGAAATTATGTAGGTCAGTGTTTGAGGCCAGTACATTAATTTCTAGCCATTACTTCACTAAACTGAGCCTTAGTTGACTCACTCAAAATAATGTAGATTATAATAACTATATCAGAGTGTTGTTATGAAAACTAAATGCCGTAAGGCATGTTAGAGTATCTAGCACAGTAGCATCCCCTCTATGTTGGTTGCATCATAAATGCTAGATTTCCTTTCTCCTCACTGCTACTTAAACTTGATTTCCAAAATTTTTAAGTTCTTATTATATTTCACCCAGAGTAGGCAAAAAAAAAAAGTATAATTTTAAGATAAAAACACAGCAGAATAAACTAGACTGAAAACTGTGAGCAGTTTTCTGCAACATTATTGTGAAATTCAGTTTCTTAGTCTTTCATGTAGGATAGTGCAACCTGAAAATAATTTGTGATTCCACAAAAAATTACGTGATATAAAATTGTGCTAAATTCTGAAGGCATGGAAGTTAATGAAATAGCTTATTTTATTCTCGTTACTGCAGTCTCTCAATTTCCTCAGAATCTCTCTCTGCATTAATGCAGGGAACAGAGGGATGGGCAATACCACAATAATTTATTTGAGTTCGAAATGTTTTTATGCTTATATCTCACTCAACATGAATATGTCTGAGCTAACGAGGATATAATGAAAAATATATTTTTGTTAACTGACTGGTGGATTAACGAATGAATCAAAGAAGATGGAATTAGAAAACTGTCCCACTTTTTTTTTTTTTACTCCTTATCTCAATTTGATTTTTTCCTTTCTCCATTCTATAGTAGCAATGAAATCTATCACATAGACTCAGATGCAGAAACTAACCCCAGCAAAGAATTCCTTGTGTTTCTTGTGAGGGAAGAGAGATTATTATGGTAATTAAATGTTTCAATTGAAAAATGTTGAGCTAATTCATTTAAGATTTTTTTTGAAATTCCTAAATATTGTATAAATCTATGAAAAAAGTTAAATAATAAGTAGTAAAGGTATACCTTTTGTGTTATAAAATGGTATTGATCCTTTCTTTTATAGTTTTCTTATTTTCATATTCAGCTTAGCAAGACTTTTCTACTCCAAGATTATGGATAATTTCACCAATGTTTTCTAGCACTCTTACGGTTTTTCTTCTTGCTGCCAAACTTGACAAATTAATTTCCTTTCAAATGCATTAAATGCTGAAAAGATAGCTATTTGAAACATTTTTTGAAGATTAATAATCTTCCATAGTGAACTATCTTATATGTATTCTGATAGGCTATTGTATAGAAGAGGGAAAGAAGGCATATTTTATATTAATGAGAAAAACAACAAAAGCTGCAGAGAGTCTACTGAGAAAAGATAGCATTCTTTCCTTCCTTTTTCTTCTTTTCAATCATTATGGTGCACAAGGTACAGACATATTAGTAAATAAATACTAACACATAACTATATGTATATGTGACTATGTAGTCTGCTTGTTCAGAAGTTCACAGAAGAAGGGGTGGCACGAAGAGATCCACAATGTCTCATGAGGGAGAGTGAAACTTAAGGAGGAAGGTTGTTTAGAAAAGAGAATTACAGTGAGATATAGAAAAAGACAGGGATGATGGAGTTGGAAAAACTTAGTTATCAAGTTCTTCCTTCTATAGCTGTCATGCCAAGCAGAGATTCTGCCCCAAATCCCCAACCAGGATAACACAAGGAGTTGCTTTTAACTTAGATAAATCTTGGTTAGCTCTTTTGGGTTTTCAGCTTCTCCTTGGCTTTGGCCACA
>NW_011888962.1:138793-148133 GCF_000151845.1 Pteropus vampyrus
GATAGCATTCTTTCCTTCCTTTTTCTTCTTTTCAATCATTATGGTGCACAAGGTACAGACATATTAGTAAATAAATACTAACACATAACTATATGTATATGTGACTATGTAGTCTGCTTGTTCAGAAGTTCACAGAAGAAGGGGTGGCACGAAGAGATCCACAATGTCTCATGAGGGAGAGTGAAACTTAAGGAGGAAGGTTGTTTAGAAAAGAGAATTACAGTGAGATATAGAAAAAGACAGGGATGATGGAGTTGGAAAAACTTAGTTATCAAGTTCTTCCTTCTATAGCTGTCATGCCAAGCAGAGATTCTGCCCCAAATCCCCAACCAGGATAACACAAGGAGTTGCTTTTAACTTAGATAAATCTTGGTTAGCTCTTTTGGGTTTTCAGCTTCTCCTTGGCTTTGGCCACACCTGACTTCAGTCACTGCCAGTTGACCTTGATGTGCACCATCCATTGACACTTTCAGTTAACAACAGAGTCGTAGCCCCAAGTTCTATCAAATGGTTTATTTCCTCGTACAATTTCTTAGGATCCTAGCATGGTCTAAATGAGCCAAGATTTCCATCACATTTTCTTTCACTGTATGTTCCTCATTGATAAGATCGTTTCGTGAGTGTGGTTTCTTTCCTTTTTCTTTTTATATTTAATATTTTTCTCCCTCTATAATCAAAGTACAATATTTATGTATAAGGAGTTAAATGGACATTCAGCCAAGTTTTTTTCCAAACTGGTATCCCCTTGTTTCTGCACCATTTATAGAATAATCTATCTTTTTAATTGAAGTGGATGTTTTTGATTGAAAGGTGAAAAGGAAAATAATTAACTTTCAGATTTCACTAGCTTTCTGTTTTTGTCATATAAGGAAGGTTCCACTCAGTCTCCAGAAAAAATCAATTTTAAATCAGAGTTTAAGTGCTAAACCTTGTCTCTGGATGGTTTCTCTGTTGCTTTTAAATAAAGGATATCTTATGAACATTTTGTTCTTTTGAACATTTAGTTTTATTCTTTAATATTTATTAACATTATTATTTATAATTTACAAATCAATTTATTATTAATTTCTCTTGAGCCATTGTTTGATTTATGTTCATGTTAAGAGTTTAGGAAGAAATATTTTTATTAATGATAATTTTCCTTAAAAACAAAGTATTACAAAAGAGAGGAATAATAGGACAAACTGGAGAATAAATGGTTATTTGGAAACTAAGGAGGTGTTAAAGACACCTTTGAGGCATTCAAGTTTACTATACTTAAATGGTACATTTATTTTTAGGAAACACTCTCCAACCAATAGATCAGCTCTACCAGATGGTTGCTGCTAGAATGCTTCCCTCTTCAAACCTTCTCCTCTGCATCATGCCCAAATTTCCACCAAGGGAGTGGGGATGCCAAAGGATCAGCATTGTGCTCTTTTTTTCTATTCAGTGTCAATATTCTCATTCCCAATTTTACTCCACTTTAGCTTATCTCAAGGATTGGGGAGGAGGTGAGAAATAAAGCCTCTTTATATTAAAGGCTAGAAAAAATAAGCTTATAATCTTGGCAGTGCTAGCTAAGGGAATACTTAATAAAGGAGGTATCTTTGTATAATCTCAATATGGTCAACGACTCTGAACTTCATTAGCATCCCTTTCCAGAGCACTTCTATACCCCAAATCTGTTTTTCCCTGGAGTGAAGAGGACAATTATAATCATTAGAAGAGAATGCATAGAGTATCATTTGGGATCACCCAGTTCTTTGTTCAGCTACCTTTTCAGACCCACAGGTTGCTCAGAGGAAATGAATGGTGTGTAGCTAGACCTGTCCAGTGAGAGAATATGAAATAGGCTCAAAATTTTTCTCAAGAGGTAAAACATAGAATAATAAATAGGCAAGACAAGAGGAACAGAAGTAGAGGAATGGAGAGAATGATAATGATGGGAAGAAGAAAAAGGAAGCATGCTTACATTTTATAATAACCAACCAGAGCAGTTTATGAAACAATACACCTAGCTCAGGATTTAAACTAAGCTTTCAATTAAAAAGAATTGCTTAAGCCCACATACCTCTTTTTTCTTCTTTCAAAATGACCTTGAATTTCAGTTTGATAGGTTTTGTTGCTGCTGTTTTTCATTGCGTTTTTCAGTCTACTTAGATTGCTTAAAAAACATAACTGAAAACCATATGATTGCTGTGTAATTTGTTCTCAGGACAGGGACTAGGAACAAACCATTGAAAATCCTATAATAGATGATTGGCTAAAGAAGCTATGGTACATATATACAATAGAATATTACTCAGCCATAAGAAGAGATGAAATACTGCCATTTGTGAAATGGATGGACCTCGAGATAATCATGCTAAGCGAAATAAGCCAGACAGAAAAAGTTGAAAATCACATGATATGACTTATATGTGGGATATAAACCTAAAAGCAACAAATGAACCGGACAAACAAACAGAAACTCATGGACATGGACTATAGGCTAGTGGTTACCAGAGGGTAGGGGATGAGAGAGGAAGCGGGAGATAGGGTAAAGGGGGTCAAATACGGGGGGATAAGGGGGAGGGTGAAGTGGATAAAGGGGGTCAAATATATGGTAGCTGAAGGAAACTGGACTTTGGGTGGTAAACACACAATAGAATATACAGACGTCAAATTATAATGTACACCTGAAAATCATATAATTGTATTAACCAATGTTACCTGTTATCCCAATAAACTTAATTTTTAAAAAGTTAAAGAAAAGAAAGAAAAGGAAATCCTGCCTCTTCTTGATTTAAGGAGTTCTAAATACTCAGTCTGTAGTATCAAATGCAAAGAGTGCCACGTGCTGGGCTTTCTCAAAGAAACAAAAAATTAATTTATTCTTTTGCCCTTTGTGATAGGGTGGCATCTTTTTAATCCTCCTGGTAGTGACTCTTACAATTTAATGTGCATTTGAATCATCAGGAAAGTGCTTAAGAGGCATTTTCTTCAAGTTCAATCCAAGAGACCTTGGGAAGGGATCAGGAACATCTATAGTTAAAAAGCTCCCTGAGTGATTTGGACACAGGTAGTCCAAGGACCATATTTGGCTTAACACTGTTTTTTAGAATGATAAATTTGTATAACAGGTTTGGGAGGTAAATTCAGGGCCGGTATTCTGTAGCTCAGGTATTACTACCAAGAATTAAACACATGTAATAACAACAACAACAATAATAGCTACCAACAAATAGTTTAACAACAAAGCAAGTGGCCCAAAACAAAGCAAAACCCAATAATGGATTTTAAATATGTCCTTAGAGATATAATGGAATCTGATCAAATTCAGCTGCTGAAACACAGAGGCCAGCTCTAAGTTAATATGGAGGATAATAGAAAACCTTTCAAAGAACCAGTTGATTTCAGTTATTGATACCAAACCCTGTACTTTGGAAAGCATTATCAAATTTACACAGTATGTTAATTTGCCATATATGTGGCATACTGGGTAAATCTATTTTACTGATGCTCCTTTCATAATACTGTGCTATATTTTGTTAGATATATATCCTAATTTCTTTTGTCTTAACTCAAGGTACTAACTTAAAAATATACTACCCTTCACTTTTCCCCCCTAACCTTCTCAAGGGCATAATACAACTTTTTTACTTAAAAGTAGAAGACTGGGAGGATTTACTTTGAAAAATGGTGATTAGTGCTTCTGCCTGAGGACATTGATTCTGCCCCTAAAGATGTATGTGATTTCTAGAAAATCATTCAATCTTATCTAGTCTCAGTTTCCTTCTCTGTGAATGGGGGCAGTGGATACTGGATGATTTCCGTGGTCCTTTCTAATTCTAAACAAGAAAGAAAATGTACTAAGCACGCTAATCTGTTTCCTCACTTAAAGCTCTCTACAACCCTTCATCTTTAATGAGGAAGATTGTTATTAGAGATAAATTGAAAAAGAGATACATTTAACAGAACCTAAACTCATGCCACCTACCTTTTTTTCACTAGCTAGAGTTGGGTTATGAGCTCTCTGCCTTATTTGTTATTGCTTTGTCCTAGGCTATCTGCTACAAATTGACTTGAAGTAGAGCAGAGGACTGTGAAAGGGAGGGGAGGAAAAAAATCCATGTTTCAATCATAAAAGGCTGCAAATTTGCACAGTTAAAAGGAAAATTACTGTTGGGCTTTCAACTACTGACTCTAGAAAGTTGCTGCTATTCATGCCTCTTGCCATTAGGTGGAGCAGTTGAAGAGTGGGAAATAGCGTTTGCAAGTGAAGTGATTCATACTTAACGTTTTTTCTCTGTCTGAAATTAAGTGGTAAAAGATACCCTCCTCTTACAGAGGCCAAACTCTTACAGTGGCCAGACTCTTAGTTTCTTTTTTAAGTTCTGTGTAGTGACGAAGAAGGGGCACATGGGTGATAAAGTTAATGTAATACAATACTGCAGATTTTAATGTTAATATAAAATTTCCATTTAGGATTCAAAAGTCAAAATGGACTGTGAAGTCAACTTATGCCTAGAAGAGTAAGTAAAGTGTGTGAGGTTGAGGGAACAGAATAACAGGTTCATGGGAATCCAGAAAGTGGAACGGAGCCATGACAGTTATTGCAGGCCTCTTTTCTATGCCTATTGATTTCCTTTAGCATCCAGGGTACTGAACTATTTCTCCTCTCCTTCCACTTTCTTTTTGAAAGGTCCTTGCCAATTAATTTACCTGACATCTTAATGGATAATTCATTAAAAAAATCTTTTGTGCCAAACATATCATGATGAATTTTGATTGCTAATGTTACCTGGGCTCTGCTTTGAAGTGTTTTTATTGACCTACTCATATATTTAAGATATTTTCATAGAACTTAAAAAAATGACTTAGGAAAAATTTCAAATCAGCCTTTTAAAGAGTAGAAACTTTAAACTTTCATTTGTCGATGTCTACATTTAGTGTAAAGAGTTAGACATGTTAAGAGAAAGATAAGAATATTAGGGGCTAAGTTATTTGTGCTACATCTCCTTAAAAATAAAATCCCATGAGGAAATAGTAGATTTGGAAATTTATATTTCAGGTCAAAGAAATTTTTCATGAGATGAAGAAATAAGACTTGGTGGTTTAGAAAAGAAGGATAAATGAAGAAATCAACTCAATAAATGCTTGAATAAATGAATGATCCAGCTAAAATGATTTCTCGCTTTTCCTAATATAGTTTTTATTAATACTTTTATGTGAAATAGTTAAAAGTCCCTGCATAGAGCATAATTGTTGATCAATTCCAGATTCCTGGTAAATTTGCATGAGCTTTTCAGAAGACTATGAAATAGAAGAATGGCAAAATTTGATAAAAATCTATAACATTTCAAATGATGCTAATTTGCACATGCATACACATACACACACACAAAACTTGGGAGCAGACTGAATTTTATGCTGCTATAATTTTAAATGGCAGCTAATATCACAAGCAAGTTCTCTTGAAAATTCATTTCTCTATTTTTAAGAAACTAATGCAAGAGAAAGATGAGAATCAGTTTAGACTGCTATGCCCAGTTGAGTAGTATATGGTGCTAATTAAGATAATAATTGAAATACTGAAATATTTACTGAGTACTAAATATATACTAGGCACCCAGGTAAGCATGCAATTAATTTATGTAATTCTTATAATAACCTTATAAGATTGGTATTATTAATTAGCACCATTTTTTTTTCTTCACAGTGTAGATTCCCAAACTATCTGGTTTTTATACAGAGAAAAACTAACTTAGTGGTCAAGATTAATTATTAAGACCAGTTAGTTCTTCACAGATGTGTAAATAGCAAAGCCAACTTGCTAAGATTATCTGGGTATACATATACCTGGGCATACATTATTCAGGTATATGTATGTAATAATATAACACATTATTATTGACAGGAAAAAGCTAAGTGTATTGGGAGCAGTCATGTAAGTTTGAATACTCAGTAGTTAAATATTGTCGTGCTTTCTGAGAAGAAAATAAAATCTAGGAAATTAAAGCAGTTTATATTATTTTTGTAGTGTCATAATGAAGATGTTAACTATCTTTTTTGAATAACGATTTAAGAGAGAAGACTTCTACAAATGAATCAGCAGAAAAAACAAACAGAAAATTCATAAATAATTTTTCTTAAATTTTATTTCATTAAAGAAAAGTTCTCTTTAACCACTTGTCTAAAATAGCACACCCTTTATTTTTTGAGTCTTCACCTTTTTAATTGTTTCCTGTAGTACTTTTTACTATCTGACACATTTCATGGTAGTTTGATTGTTCATGGACTATTTCTTCTCCCTAGTTTATAAAGGCAGGAAATTTCATTGCTTTGTTCACTGATGTTTTTCTAGAGCCTAGAACACTACTTGACACTTAGAAGATGGTTAACAAACATTTGAATAAATAAGTGTATCAGTGATATAAGAAAATTAATGTGGCTTATAAGTCATTGAAAAATACTCTGCTAGAAACCAATGAGAGAAAAAAACAATTAGCATTTTCATGTATCTATGTATTAACCATATGCAAAAAGTTGTGTACTCAGTGCTCATGAGGGTGAAGTAAAATAGACATTCATACTAAATTGAAAAACAGCTTGCTAGGAAGTACTTTGGAAATATATGTCTTTAAAAATATTTCCCACCACATTTTAATTTTAGGAAAATGTTCGGGAAAAAAATCCAAAATTAAAAAGCAACTTTTGTTGCACAAAAGTTTTGCTTCAACTCTATTTAATAAAACAAGTTAAAAAAATTCTAAATTCCTGAAGGTAGGGGGTATAGTCAAATAAATTATGATACATCACTGTCATGGTATATTATATAAACATTAGAAAGTTAGATTTACTGAGAATTTTTAAACATGGAAAAACTGATGCCGTGAATTCAAATTAATTTTAGAAACAGTGTGAAAATTAGAATATATAATATTGTTTTTAAAGCATACATAGAAGTAATGGGTAGAAATTATACCAAAATATTAACAGAGACCAGAGCAGGTAGGATTATTAGTTATTTTGTATTATATTTCTCTATACTTTTATTTTCTAAGTTTTCTAGAATGAAACTTTAATAATCAGCAAAAATAATTAAAAAAAATTTTAAATAACTATATTAAACTAGTAATAACATAGAATTATGTTATGGACTTATGGCTTTATATGAAGAAACGATTATAGTCTAGCATTACTTTTATTATCTAAGAAAGCACATGTAACTTAAGAATTTCTAAGTAAAATTAAATTTTAGCTTATCACTGGGACTTTTAGAGGAGTGCTTACCATATGGGTAAGAAAACCTAAACTCTAGGGATATTAACCTATTCCTTCAACCATCAAAGATATTTTTAGTTTTGGATTTTGGTCAGTGCAAAATGATGTTACTTGATTTAGTAACTACATACATTCTCATTATTTAGGACTAGTGAAATGGTTGTTGAATGAGCTTGGGGAGAGACTGGTAAAGAATATTTAAATTTGATGGAGACAATGGTGAGAGGCCTGGGCTCTAAGGCCTTAGAAGACAGCAGGACCTGCCATAAAGTGGTAATAGCAATAATTACTATGGTTCTTGTCATGGCTCTTCCTGATTCCAGACAGAAGGTTCTTTCTGGCCTCTTTCTCTGTCAGCTTTGAAGACTCTTAAATTCTTGAATTGTTAGACACATTTCCATTTCTGGTTCTGCCCCTAGCATCTCTGGTACCTAAAATGACCAGATTTACCAAACAAATTTTTCATTCTCTCATAATCTGTGTCGTTGACCAGAGACTGTGAAACTCAGCCAGTACAAGGGCAGCAGGCCAAAGCACAACCTTTAATAAGAAGGCCCCCCTATAATTTGATTCATTTAATTCAAAGCTATATGAGCTATTGGATTTGGTTCAAGATCATGTCTTAATTCTTGGGCTGCTTTTCAGACCTGTAGAAATGGAAGGCCTCTGAAACTGAGCTTGAATGTTGAGATAGAGGAAAGATGCAATAAGACAATTTATTCTACTTGAACTTCCTCAGTTATAATCTACTATCCAACAATTTTTTAAGGCAAGGCTCTAAGTGTTATAAATCATTTCCACATAGCCTAGCACAGTGTCTGGCATGTAGTAGATGCTTGATAAATATTTATTAAGTGAATTTCAAACACTTCATTTTCTGTTTTTAATTCATTTATGTAATAGAGCCATATCATCTTAAACTAATAACTTAAAAAATACAAAACTCTCTCCAGACTTAAATCCTGAATATGTAAAGAACTACTGTAGCTTAATAAGAATGACACGAACATCTCAATAGGAAAATGAGCAAAAGACGACGAGACACTTCACCAAAAAGGATATCCAAATGGTCAATAAGCATGTGAATTTCTTCATCAAGGAAAAACAAAATCATAATTCATATCACTACACACTCACAGGAATCACTAAAATTAAAAAGACAGTATCTAGAGTTGGCAAGAATGGGGAACAACCAGAACGCTCAGTCACTGTCTGTGAGAATGTGTATCGATACGTTCACTTTGCAAAACTGTCTGGCAACATTTATGAAAGCTCAACATGTTTATAGCCTATGACCCAGCAATTCTACTAAATACTTTTCAACAGAATTGCACGCAGATGTTCATCAAAAGACTACAAAAAAATGCTCACAGCAGCATTATTTGTAATAGACAAGAGCTGGAAACTACCCAATTGCTCATCAAAAAAAGAACCAATGACTAAATTGTAATGTATTCACTCAATGTAATACTAATCAGCCATAATAAATGAATTACAACTATGTTAAAATTATTGATGAATCAGACATAAGGTTGCCAGGCACAAAAGATAGCCTACAACCTGATTCTATTTAAAGTACAAAATAGGCACAACTACTATTCTGGTGCTAGAAACCAGGGTAGTGGTTACCCTTAGAAGTGACTATAAGGGGGCACATGGGGACTTTTGGGGTGCTGATAATATTCTGTTTTTTTGATCTGGGTGCTGATTATATGGTATACTCTTTATAGAATTTTATTGAGCTATATACTTATTATTTGTGTTCTTTTTGGCATACATGTTAGCCTTCAATAAAAAGTTAAAAGAATTTTTATTTTTTTAAATTAACTCATCAAATTCTAATGTTGAGCTTAACATATGATCATATGAACATAGTCCCCAAATGTCTCCCGATGTGACCTTATAATGCCATGGGAAACAATATGTCTTAAAACCTCTGCCTGAAACATTTATGATGTTCTAAAATAGAGAATATAGAGAATTTTTTAAATATATATTTTTTATTTTCAATTACAGTTGGCATATAATATATTATTTTCAGGTGTACTACATGGTGACTAGACATTTATATATTTTATCAGGTGATCACCTC
>NW_011888962.1:148183-150500 GCF_000151845.1 Pteropus vampyrus
AAATAGGCACAACTACTATTCTGGTGCTAGAAACCAGGGTAGTGGTTACCCTTAGAAGTGACTATAAGGGGGCACATGGGGACTTTTGGGGTGCTGATAATATTCTGTTTTTTTGATCTGGGTGCTGATTATATGGTATACTCTTTATAGAATTTTATTGAGCTATATACTTATTATTTGTGTTCTTTTTGGCATACATGTTAGCCTTCAATAAAAAGTTAAAAGAATTTTTATTTTTTTAAATTAACTCATCAAATTCTAATGTTGAGCTTAACATATGATCATATGAACATAGTCCCCAAATGTCTCCCGATGTGACCTTATAATGCCATGGGAAACAATATGTCTTAAAACCTCTGCCTGAAACATTTATGATGTTCTAAAATAGAGAATATAGAGAATTTTTTAAATATATATTTTTTATTTTCAATTACAGTTGGCATATAATATATTATTTTCAGGTGTACTACATGGTGACTAGACATTTATATATTTTATCAGGTGATCACCTCAATAAATCTAGTACCCATCTGACACCATAATAGTTATTACAATATTATTGACTATATTCCTTATGCTCTACTTTACATCCCCATGACTATTTTGTAACTACCAATTTGTACCTCTTAATCTCTTCCCCTTTTTCACACACTTCCACTAAAGCCCTCTCATCTGATAACCATCAAAATGTTCTCTGTATCTACGAGTTTGTTTCTGTTTGTTTATTTTGTTCTTTAGATTCTACATGTGAGAAAACTCATATGGCATTTGTCTTTCTCTGTCTGACATAATATATTCAGTGTAATATCTCTAGGTCCATCTATGTTGTTGTAGATGGCAAGATTTGGTTCTTGTTAATGGCTGAGAAATAGTCCATTGAATATATGTAATACCTGTTCTTTATCCATTCATCTACCAATGAAAACCCAAGTTGCCTCCGTATCTTGGCTATAGTAACTAATGCTGCAATAAATATGAATTTACATGCCCCTTCGAAGTAGTGTTTTGGGTTTGTTCAGATAAATACCCAGAAGTGGGATTACTGGGTCCTTTGTCTCTTGTTATAACCTTTGTTTTAAAGTCTATTTTGTCTGGTATAGGTATTGTTACCCTAGCTTTTTTCTTTCCATCCCTTTACTTTCAGTCTGTGTGTCTTTTGATCTGAAGCAAGTCTCTTGTAGGCAACATATATACGGGTCATTTTTTCTTATCCAATCAGCCACACTACCTTTTGATTGGAACATTCAATCCATTTACATTTAAAGTAATTGTTGACAGATATGTAGTTATTGCCATTTTATTGTATTTATTTTTGACGACCTCCTCCTCTTCTTCCTCCTCCTCCTCTTCCTCCTCCTCTTCCTCCTACTCCTCCTCCTTCTTCTTCCTTCTTCCTTCTTCCTTCTTTCTTCCTTCTTCCTTCTTCCTTCTTCTTCTTTCTTCTTTCTTCTTTCTTCTTTCTTCTTTCTTCTTTCTTCTTTCTTCTTTCTTCTTTCTTCTTCCTTTTTTCCCTTTTCTTCTTCTTGAAGTAGCCTCTCTAACATTTCTTATAATACTGGTTTGGTGGTGATAAACTCCTTTAGCTTTTCTTGTCTGGGAAGCTCTTTATCTGTCCTTTCATTCTAAGTGATAGCTTTCCTGGGTAGAGTAATATTAATTGTAGGGCCTTGCTTTTCATCACTTTGAATATTTTATGCCAATCCCTTCTGGCCTGTAAAGTTTCTGTTGAGAAATAAGTAGATAGTCTTATGGGAGCTCCCATGTAGGTAGCTAGATGCTTTTTTCTTGTAGCTTTTAAGATTTTCTCTTTGTTTTTACCTTTGGCATTTTAATTATAATGTATCTTACTGTGGATCTCTTTGGGTTCATCTTATTTGGGACTCTCTGTGCTACCTGGGCTTGTATGTCTATTTTTTTCACCAAGTTAGGGAAGTTTTCTGTCACTGTACCTCTTAATCTCTTCCCCTGTCAATTTATTGCTCTCTCTTCATCCGGTACCCTGATGATGTGAATGTTAGTATGCTTGATGTTGTCCCAGAAACCCTTTAAATTCTCCTTAATTTTTGGATTCTTTCTTTTGTTGCTGTTCTGATTGGGTATTTTCTGCTACCTTATCTTTTAAATCGCTGATTTGACCATTTGCTTCGTCTAATCTACTGTTGATTCCCTCTAATGTACTCTTCATTTTGGTTATTGTATTCTTCATTTCTCATTAGTTCTTTTTAATGTTTCTATCTCCATTTTTATATTTTCTCTTTGTTAAAATTCTCACTGAGTTCATCTACTCTTCCCCTAAGTTCATTGAACATCCTTATAA
>NW_011888962.1:150550-152994 GCF_000151845.1 Pteropus vampyrus
TTCTTCCTTCTTCCTTCTTCTTCTTTCTTCTTTCTTCTTTCTTCTTTCTTCTTTCTTCTTTCTTCTTTCTTCTTTCTTCTTTCTTCTTCCTTTTTTCCCTTTTCTTCTTCTTGAAGTAGCCTCTCTAACATTTCTTATAATACTGGTTTGGTGGTGATAAACTCCTTTAGCTTTTCTTGTCTGGGAAGCTCTTTATCTGTCCTTTCATTCTAAGTGATAGCTTTCCTGGGTAGAGTAATATTAATTGTAGGGCCTTGCTTTTCATCACTTTGAATATTTTATGCCAATCCCTTCTGGCCTGTAAAGTTTCTGTTGAGAAATAAGTAGATAGTCTTATGGGAGCTCCCATGTAGGTAGCTAGATGCTTTTTTCTTGTAGCTTTTAAGATTTTCTCTTTGTTTTTACCTTTGGCATTTTAATTATAATGTATCTTACTGTGGATCTCTTTGGGTTCATCTTATTTGGGACTCTCTGTGCTACCTGGGCTTGTATGTCTATTTTTTTCACCAAGTTAGGGAAGTTTTCTGTCACTGTACCTCTTAATCTCTTCCCCTGTCAATTTATTGCTCTCTCTTCATCCGGTACCCTGATGATGTGAATGTTAGTATGCTTGATGTTGTCCCAGAAACCCTTTAAATTCTCCTTAATTTTTGGATTCTTTCTTTTGTTGCTGTTCTGATTGGGTATTTTCTGCTACCTTATCTTTTAAATCGCTGATTTGACCATTTGCTTCGTCTAATCTACTGTTGATTCCCTCTAATGTACTCTTCATTTTGGTTATTGTATTCTTCATTTCTCATTAGTTCTTTTTAATGTTTCTATCTCCATTTTTATATTTTCTCTTTGTTAAAATTCTCACTGAGTTCATCTACTCTTCCCCTAAGTTCATTGAACATCCTTATAACCAGTGTTTTGAACTCTGCATCTGGTAGAATGCTTGTCTCCATTTTGTTTAGTTCTTTTTCTGGAGGTTTATTCTGTTCTTTCATGTGGGGCATGTTTCTTTGTCTCCTTATTTTGGCTGCTTCCCTGTGTTTGTTTCTATGTATTAGGTAGGGCTGGTATGTCTCCTGGTCTTAGTAGAGTGGCCTTATGTAGTAGGGGTCCCGTGGGGCCCAGTGGCAGTCTTTCCTGTTCACCTAAGCCGGTGCTCCAGGTATGTCCCTTATATAGGCTGTGTGCCTTCCTGTTGTATTTGAGCCTTGGTTGCTGTTGCATGTCAATGGGAGAGATTGACCCTCAGGCTGATTGGTTGTGAGGACTTTCTGAGCAGAGGAGCTGTTGTGTAGAGGCTAACCCAGCGCAGCAGGATTTGCTTTAGTAGGGCTCTGGTGCTTGCTCAGTCTGTCCTTTTGGTGTTGTTCTCCGATGATGCCCTAGGTGGTGGTCCAATTCAGTCTAAAATCAGCCACCAGACATGCTGGCTGCAGGGCCTCCTGGGAGGGACCCCACCACAGGACAAGTTCAGCTTCATCCTGTGCCCTGTCAGGGCCACTTGGCATGAGCCACCAAGCAATCCACAGATAGTTTCTACCCATGGTGGGCTTGGAAATACCTCAAGAAGCCAAGCCATGAACTGAGGCCAGCTGCCACTAGTGCCGGGCTTGGAGAAGCTCAGCAAGATGTATGGGGCATGTAGAGGCCAGATTATGCTTGTTTAGGTTTTGTGAACATTTGAGAGATGTTTAAAAAGTCTGCAGCATGAGCCAAGACTGACTGTTTGTATGGAAAAGCCACTAGGAGTGGTGGCTTGTGTTAGCCCATAATTTAGGTGTGGCAGGATCTTAGGAAACCACTAGGTCAGGGCGACCAGTGTTAGCCATGTTAGTGGAGACTTACGATATTGTGGCCTCCTGTGTCTGCAGGCTAGATAGGAAGAAGACCCAACAAAGAAATAGTGGCCTCCACCAGCACTCTGTCTGGGAGAGAGCTGCCCCTCCAGCCCTTGCCCTGAGGTTGGACAATTCAGTTCCTCCCCATATGTTTTTGGCATCCTTCGAGCCACTGGCCCAGCATCAGAACCCAGAGTGACCGAGTCAGCAAGTAAGTCCAAGAACCAGCCCTCCAAGAGGAATGCCTGGGATCCCTGCAGCTCTCCATCCCACCCAGCCTCAATCTTCACTGATTTTCACATTCAGATTTTGTGGGGACTTCTCTTCTCGGCACTGGAAACCTGAACTGGGGAGCCTGGCATGGGGATGGGAGCCCCCGGTCCTCTGGGGGGACCTCTGCAGCCAAGATATCTCTCTCGATTTTCAACTGTCACACATGGGTGTGAGACCAGCCAGACTGTGTCTCTGCCCTTCCTACCAGTCTCGAGGTGCCCTCTTCCATGTGTCGTTAGTTGTTCAGCTAGACTTCAGGCAGTTTTCAGTGGTGGTTATTCTGTAGTTTAGTAGTAATTTTGATGTGGTTGTGAGAGGAGGCAAACACAGAGTTTTCCT
>NW_011888962.1:153044-155547 GCF_000151845.1 Pteropus vampyrus
TGTTAGCCATGTTAGTGGAGACTTACGATATTGTGGCCTCCTGTGTCTGCAGGCTAGATAGGAAGAAGACCCAACAAAGAAATAGTGGCCTCCACCAGCACTCTGTCTGGGAGAGAGCTGCCCCTCCAGCCCTTGCCCTGAGGTTGGACAATTCAGTTCCTCCCCATATGTTTTTGGCATCCTTCGAGCCACTGGCCCAGCATCAGAACCCAGAGTGACCGAGTCAGCAAGTAAGTCCAAGAACCAGCCCTCCAAGAGGAATGCCTGGGATCCCTGCAGCTCTCCATCCCACCCAGCCTCAATCTTCACTGATTTTCACATTCAGATTTTGTGGGGACTTCTCTTCTCGGCACTGGAAACCTGAACTGGGGAGCCTGGCATGGGGATGGGAGCCCCCGGTCCTCTGGGGGGACCTCTGCAGCCAAGATATCTCTCTCGATTTTCAACTGTCACACATGGGTGTGAGACCAGCCAGACTGTGTCTCTGCCCTTCCTACCAGTCTCGAGGTGCCCTCTTCCATGTGTCGTTAGTTGTTCAGCTAGACTTCAGGCAGTTTTCAGTGGTGGTTATTCTGTAGTTTAGTAGTAATTTTGATGTGGTTGTGAGAGGAGGCAAACACAGAGTTTTCCTTCTCTGCCACCTTGACCAGAGATCCTGAAGAGAGATTTTTGAAGTTTTTTTTTTCTTCTCTGTGAGCTTATTTGCTGACCTAAGTCACATTAGGATGGGAACCTGTACTTTGTTAGAGGAAATAAAAGCAACATAGTTATCAAATAACTAGGGTAAGTTACCACATAATCTAGATTGTGAATTGCCAACAATTCTACATTTTAAAGGATTAAGTGGGTTTTTAACAATTGTTTTAATGTTAGAAACATGAGACTTTGTCAGTGCTACTGCATCCTTCAAAGTGTCTTTATGAGCTATTTCCAAGCCCCCATTTATGAGAAGAGGTGTGGTGCATGAATACAACCATAATTTTACCTGCATATATAGACATTCATAAGATTGCCCAGGTGCCTATTATTGTGTATCCACAGATTTACCAACCCTCAGGTTTATAAAAAAAAAAAAAAAAAAAAAGGAATGCATGGCCATACTCTGAAGGAGGTATGTGAGCTTTATTATTGAGGCCAAGTCTTTTACTTTGTTTAGATGCAAACCTAGTAGAGACCTTGTCATATCTATTTTCTGTAAAGCACATTCTGTACTTGTCAAGATCAATAACTGGTTTTATAATGACAGCATAGAATTCAGCCTTTAGAGTAGAAATGGCTGCTTATTTACCTTGTGAAAGTACTTCTTCTGACATTCTCAGACCAATGAGCATAGATTTATCTCTTGGAAACACTTTTTAAAAACTATCACCAATTTATCTTGTTGCATAAAATCTCTGCCAACTATTCTGTCATTTAATATAATAGCAATAACAATACATGACAAATTTTAGAATTTTATGGTTTGCAAAATATTTTCCATATTAAGTGTATCATTGGACAAAATCCTATAAAGTGCATGTCATATGTCATGTGATTTCGCAGAGGAGGAATCTGAGACTCAGAGACTGAACTTAGTACACACAGCTAAGGAATATTAAAGCCAGGCTTCCCAACCAAGGTCAGAGCTCTTTCTATTTCACTCCACCCCTGTAAGATTTATGGTTATGTTTACTTCACATATAGGACTATGGAATAAGAATTATTGATTCAGTATATTATTTAGTTGATTCAATACATATGATGTGCTTCCTGGCCAAATATTGGGCTGACTGCTGGAGACAGAATGGGGAACAAGATAGAAGTAATCCTATCCTGATGAAGCTTACGGGTAGTAGTGGGAGTACAGACAAACAACTGAGCAATTAAAATAGGAAAGTACTACCTGGATGTATCCTCTTTTATGTATTATGCTAGGATATACATAGGGTACCATAGGAATAGACAAGAAGGACACAGGACCCTGGACTGTTATAATCTTTCACTGTGTCTATCTTCTGTTAATAATAGCAGAAAATAAATCTACTAGATATTCTAGATGCCTAGTTGGAAGAGGAAAGTAATATTTGAGAAACATGCTTGAAAATTACATATAGTGAAAAAGGAAAATCGTAACTCAATAAAAGTAGCCGTTAGACTGAAGGCGAGTGGTCATGGTTCAGGGTCCAGTTTTCCAATAACCATATGAGTGATTATTTCAAAATCTATTCCTGGAAAGGGAAAGAAAGGGAACAGGAGCTTACAACAAAAATCAAATTAGGCTCAGCTTTATTAACTACAGTTTTAAACATAGACAGCTCTCAGATATTATCAATCACTTGTGGCAAAACACTACATCTTTGTCCACAGCAAATTTTCTCTATCTCTCTTTACCTTGCCCTGAACATATCAATACTACCTAAGACTTCTTTATCTCTGAAGGGCTGCAATGTAAATGAGGATTTGAGTTTCCCATTTAGGAGTATCTTCATGGCTGGCTCAGAAGATGGCCAGGTTCTATTCAAAG
>NW_011888962.1:155597-163845 GCF_000151845.1 Pteropus vampyrus
TGGAGACAGAATGGGGAACAAGATAGAAGTAATCCTATCCTGATGAAGCTTACGGGTAGTAGTGGGAGTACAGACAAACAACTGAGCAATTAAAATAGGAAAGTACTACCTGGATGTATCCTCTTTTATGTATTATGCTAGGATATACATAGGGTACCATAGGAATAGACAAGAAGGACACAGGACCCTGGACTGTTATAATCTTTCACTGTGTCTATCTTCTGTTAATAATAGCAGAAAATAAATCTACTAGATATTCTAGATGCCTAGTTGGAAGAGGAAAGTAATATTTGAGAAACATGCTTGAAAATTACATATAGTGAAAAAGGAAAATCGTAACTCAATAAAAGTAGCCGTTAGACTGAAGGCGAGTGGTCATGGTTCAGGGTCCAGTTTTCCAATAACCATATGAGTGATTATTTCAAAATCTATTCCTGGAAAGGGAAAGAAGGGGAACAGGAGCTTACAACAAAAATCAAATTAGGCTCAGCTTTATTAACTACAGTTTTAAACATAGACAGCTCTCAGATATTATCAATCACTTGTGGCAAAACACTACATCTTTGTCCACAGCAAATTTTCTCTATCTCTCTTTACCTTGCCCTGAACATATCAATACTACCTAAGACTTCTTTATCTCTGAAGGGCTGCAATGTAAATGAGGATTTGAGTTTCCCATTTAGGAGTATCTTCATGGCTGGCTCAGAAGATGGCCAGGTTCTATTCAAAGCCCTTTGAATTTCTAGTTAAATGAAAATGTCTACTAGAATTAGATTATATAAATCTATGAGTCAGTTACTTATATGCGCATTGCATTGTAAGTTCTCAATAGCCAACATCTTGTGCTTAGTGATTGCAGGAAGAAGGTAACTGTTGAGGGCAGTGCTTCTGAACCTGAGGTCTTTGGAAAGTTTTCGGGGAATCCTTGGACTCTGCTAAATAGTGTGCAAAATTGTAATGGCTCATTTGTACATTCTCCTGAGGAGTACATTCTCAGGTTTCATGACAGGCTTACCCCCCATACCCTCCTCTCAAAAATATTAGAAACTGTTATTTGGTGCTGGGAGACAGTAAAATGGCTATTTGAACATCAGATTATTTGGACATATCATAGAAAAGGGGCATCTTAGGAAATAGTTTGTTTTAGTCAGCCTCTAAGATGGCTGCAGTAATTCCCTTTTATAGTATACCAGTTTGATCTCTGTGACTAGCAGAAATAATGGTTTAACACTTCTAAGATTAGGTTATAAAAGACTGTGGCTTCTATTTTGGGGATTCTTTCTCTCTGTCTCTCATCACTAATTCTGGAGGAAGCTAGCTGCCAATTTATGAGGACACTCAGACAGCCTATGAAGATGCCCACTTGTAAGGTACGGAGGCCTTTGGCCAATAGCCAGTATGGAACAGAGGTTTTCCAATAACCATGTGAGTGATTATGGAAAGATTTTCCAGCCCCAGTTTAGCTTTAGAATGACTGCAACTAGACTGCAACCTCTTAGGAGACCCTGAGTCACAACCACATAGCTAAACTGCTCCTGCATTCATGATCCTCAAAACTGTGTGAGATAATAGATGTTATCGTTTTAAGCTGATTTATTTTGGGATAATATATTACACAAGAGATACCTAATGCACATTATCTTGACTAATCATGATAAATGCTGACCTTCCCCATTAATCCTGGTAAATTAGAGTTGGAAATAAGAATATGGAAGTCATATTCTTTCATCTTGTTGGTCAATAGGGTGGTGTGGCCCATTCATAGCTAGCACTTGATAGCCATTGTGATCCACACAGCAAGAAGCAATCTCACGACAGAAACAAACAAGTTTTCTTTTAAGCGATCTCTGTTTTTTCTTTTACAAGGCACCAGTTTTCAAATGTATCCTGAGGAAATCTTTCTTATATTTCCTCCAAGCATAATCAATTCAACAGAGAATTTATGCTTTGCCAGTGATCATGGGAGGTACTAATGCAATCTTTTCTCTCTTTTTTTTAAGCTGTAGGGACTCTCATATTCCTCCAATAGATTTCACAGCTGTTAGTCTGCTGTAGTCGTGGCCTGCTTAAATGGTGGCACATTGAATGATGTTTGTTCTGGTAGCAATCTGTGAAGGAGAAACTTGCAGCTTGGAAAGTAGCAAGAGGAAATAAAGCAGATCAATTTTGTGATTATTGATCATAACAAAGAAATAATAAAATACTTAGTAAAATAAGCACTACGCTTTCAGTGAAAGTAGCTTAATAAAATGGATGGAATCTTCAAAGAACAACAATCGTTATCTTTTCCTTATTATGACTGTGGTTCCTTCTTTATTAGAAACCCAATTGATCCATTTCTTGGGCCGTCAAGGATATTTTTCTAAAGCAGTATTTTAAAACTTTAGGGATTCATTAGTGAAATGTGCAACCAATCAGTTGACTCAAATGTAGTTTTAAAAGAAAACATTTCAGAATAAAATATATAAAAAGGTAAGTAATTTTTTTGGTTTAGCTTTTTTTTTTTTTAGCTATATGTATATTTTTATGTCTATATATACTACATGAGATACAAAATGTATTTATTTTATTTTTTTGCTGTGCCTTGTAGTCAAAACACTTGAAAGCCACTGTTCTGTAGCATTTTGATTATGAAAAAACAAAAAATTCAGATTTTGAGAACTATTCCAGTGAGGGACTATTTTGTGGTGGAGAATGGGCCCTGGTTATAATACCACATAAGGATGGAGTGAGTTTTCCTGGAGAGAATGCATATTTTACTTCCAATCATTCCAGAAAGTCCCTAATCTTCAGTCTAGAAAAGAGACCCTGTTTTGAAGGAGGGTGGTATATGTGGAACAAGGGGCTTTTTCCTTTCATTGGTTCCAGGAGAATCTGTGCCTTGTCTATAAAGCATGGAATGGGCTGACGTGGTACCTGGCCTTGTGGCTGTAGACATGAACAACCATGATCAGTGGCCACAGGAGCTGATGAGAGTGTAATGTTTGCAGAATCGTTAGCCTCAAGGGGGGCACACTTCAGACCCCATAACAAGTAGAGAGAGGAACTGGGACTAACCCTTAAACAAAGAGAAAGTAATGTTCCCTCCATGAGCCTAAACAGAGAGCGCTGGCAGCAGAGCAGAGGAAGCTGAGCTCAAGAGATTGGGAGTCATTCTCACAAAGATAGCAAGGATAACAAACTGGAGAGAATGTTCTAGAGTCCACATGAGGCATAATCCTAGAAAATGCCAAGAAGGAACTGGCTGGTAAGTCATGGGGACCAGGATGGGGCTTTAAATAAAAGTTAATATCCAGCAAGCGAGCTCGTGCTGCCTATTAAGGAGTAGATGTTGGAGCTACGTTAAGTGATTTCCTTTGCACAAAAAGGTTCTGAACTTCACGCTCCTCTTCTAAGAGGCAGGTCTCAGCACAGACTGCAGAACATCTGAACACAGAAAGTCTGGGGTGATTCTTTTGTTAGCATGATGCTGAGAGAGTATTAGAGAGAGGGGAGTGACTGCCTTCTAGGGTCGGCTCAATCTCGTAGTCATCATCACAACAAAAATAAATCTCTAAGCTTATAATATTACATCATCCTCTTTCTCTGAGTTGAATACTATCTTTTCTTTGGGGCCCCTTTTAAAATATAAAAGACATATGAGAGGTAATATACTTTTGTATAAATGAGTGAATAACGTGCTTTCTGAAATGAGTAGAGAATCAGTGAGTACTTGGTGGAGAAGGGGAAAATGGTGAAGAAAAGGGTCAATGAGGACATTCTTTGCCACATTGCAATTTTCTCAGGGGGCCGGCCTTGGCATTATGTTTATGTGAATGGCTCTATCTGCTCTTGGGTAGTATAGTCACATCCTGCAGGCTGTGCCTGGGGATTGGAGATGGGGGGACATGAGTCCAAGATAGAAATTCTGCATGAGATGGAGGTCAATCAATCAACCAGACACATTTATAGAACATCTGCTAGGGGCAAATTCTCTGCTGAGCAACAAACAGAATTCTTCATATATTTATAATCTGGTTGAAAGGTAGGGTATATGTAGCAAAGGATACCTAATAATAAAAGGCAAGTGAACATTTATTTATAAAATATTGAGGTAGATTTTAAATGAAATTTTTCAGCCAAAAATTCCATGATGTTGCCATTTTTCTGAGTCAAATGCCAAACTATCTCAAATTTTGACCTCAGTTACTTCTGTTGGCAAAATGTAAACATTATTCACTCATTTGCTAGTTTTTTCACCAACTATACAAAGTATTGCTGTAAAGGCTCTGTGCTAGGTACTTTGGGAGAGAGGAAAATTTTAAAGCATGTGTGGACACTAAGACTCTCCAAGTACCTCTCCAAATTTTGTGAAGCTTTCAGATATGAACAAAGTTGATCTGGGTTAAACAAGGTTTTTGAAGTAAAAGCAAAACAATTGTAAATAAGCTAAAACTTCATGGATTTCACTGGAGGCAATGTAGAAATGACCCTTAAGTAAATTAGAACTGGTGAGAACCTTGGTAATTAAAGTTTCTCCCCCAAGGCTTGGCCAGCATTCAGGAAGAAAGGGTAGTTTGTATCAGGGTCTCATAAATAAACATAGAGCTTGCCGGTCCCTGGAGATGGAGAATTCATTCTTGACTGTGCTACAAGCAGGGCTCAGAGATAAGTGATGACCCTCTTGTCACCCCGACAGAAAATATATTAGCTTCTTTAAATGAAGAATTAGAGTGATTCCAGTGGTACAATTATAAGAAGTGACTACTGAGACTTGCATACACCAAGCTTATTTAAATGATATTTTAGGAAAGAACATATGCTACTATTAAAGAGTTATGATAGAACAAATATAATCCCATAAGGTAAAGCTCATTTAGAATATTCATGTTTGCTTTCAGATACAACTCCATTACTTATGTGGAATAATTAAATGCCTCTCTAGTTGTCTATTTCAGGGAAAGCTCTTGAATCTTTTACCACTTTTGTGCCCCAAATTATTAATTATTTCAAGTCTGAGAGAATTCCATTTGTGCATGAAATCTGTGATGATATTTAAAATGATCCAGTTAATTCATTGATCAGATTTATTCAGTCCCTGTTAGCCTCTAAGTACACAGTTGGTGCAGTGCTATGTATGCATTTGGATAAAGGCAAAATTCTGTCTCTTGAGGTGCTGAGTTAGGAAGAATGGCAAGTGCAAAGATATCCAATTCCAAAGCTGAGAGAGAAAAGAAGGATTGATTTTAGTTGGTGTTGTCAAATGGGTAAGTAAGTAATTGAACTGAGATTTGAGAAAAGTAATATCCCCCATGGCTGTCACTGCATACTTTGTCCCATTCCCTCATAGCCCTGTCTCCAGATAGAGCTAGGGTGGCGGCTTTCTCTTCAGCAATGGTTAACAAAGGAAGGAGGTGCTTTTCTCTTTCCAGGCAACAGGCATTGAATATGAGATTTTTGTTTGCAATGGCTTAAGCTGTGGAGTTAATTGATACATTATTGAGAGGAGGGAGAAGAGATTTGAAAATAAGTACACTTTTCAGCGTTACTCCAAATATGAAGAAGCAGGGCTAATAGCCAGCTCTCCCTTACCAGTTTTATTTAATTTCAGTGTGTACAAAAGTCTTGTCTAGCTTTTGCACCTAGGAGAGGGCAGGTGAGTGGAGGAACTTGGAATCTACTTCTCAGGTCAACCAGCCAGCAAACCCATGTTTGCAGAGGAGCCAGGGAGGAGCAGAGAAGGGCTTTCACTGCTCTAGTGTTCTAGGGGTTGCTGCCGAGTCAGAAGAATAAGCAAAATGCCTCAGAATTCAGAATATTTTACATCTTTCTTGATTATTGATTTATTCTCCCAATTCTCACCACTCAGCCCACCAAACCCTTCTTCATATAACTTTTTTCATATCTTATTTAATGTTAGGAAAAGACTGGTCATATGTGTACAAATTATATAAATGTAGCTGATAGCCTTTCTTGATGGTAAGACAGACTTCTTAATTATCTCTAATATAAGCAACGTTTGTTTTTCTTATTTGGTTGTTCTCAACTGTATCTTGATATTAGAATCACCTCAAGGGCTTCTAAAAAAATCCTAATTCCCAGGCTGTTTCCAGGTCAATTATACCAAAATCCTGGGGTTAGAACTAAGGAATCAGCATTCTTTAGAGCTCTACAGGTGATTTTAATATGTAGCTAGAGCTGACAATCACTGTTTTAAATGTCTTGAGGATGAATAATATATTCAAACTGGTAGTGAGTGAAGATATATGTGCATCTAATGTGTAAGTATCAAATTATTAACAGTTCTTAACAAATACGTTTCCTTTTTAAAAATAGTTTTTTAAAGAATAAACTTTATAAATTTGTTACAGAATATTAGTGATGTTTCTCTGTTAGTGATGTTTCTCTGTTAGTAATGTGAAGAATGTTGCATATAAACTGTCTGGAGATTGTGGTATTATTTATAAACATATCAGAAAATTCAGAAGATTTTATAAAGGTTTATGATAACAATATGCTTCATTTGTGTTAGTATAAGAACAGCTTCAAAATTAGCCTCCTGTTGAAACAGAAAGCCCAGAGAGTAAGAGAGAAGTTTAATTTCTATTCCCTGTCAGCTACTGTGCAAATCTCTTACTTCCAAAACCCATGACATCTTTCACTGTCCAATCAAATGCAAGATCTGCTGAACCTACCTCTGCAATTTTCTTTTACACCTTCACCATTTCTCCATTTTCATGGCCACTGTTCACAATTAGATATTTACTGTCTTTCACCTTGATAATTATCATATGCTGTCTACCCTAGTTTTTCTTAGACATAGCCTATAGTCCAAAGTTCTGAAGGCATCATGTGTTTGCTCACCTTCAGTGGTTCTTCACTGCCCACAGAAATATCTCAATCCAATAGCCAGGCACTCAGGCTCTCCAATATCTGACCCCAAGCCTATTTCCTAAGACTCCTTCTCTTTCTGCATAATTCTGTGGAACTGATCTAGCTGCTTAGTAGTCCTGAGACATGGCTATGTTTTTTCCTTTTCTCTTCTACTATTAGGACTCTGGCTCATGCAGGGTGCCTGTCATTGCCCAAATCCTATCCAATATGGAACGCTCAAATTTCATCTGCTTCACAAAACTCCAAAAAAAAGCAATGTTTTCCTACTGTGACACCATTACAACACTTTATCTGGACCACATCTTAAAATATTTCTTAAAAGTCTCTTAATCCTCCTGAGTCTCTGTTCACTTATTTATAAAATGGGAATAATACTTACCTAAAAGATGGCTTGCGAAGAGTAAATACGATCATCTATGTGAAGAGCCTAATACAGTACACAAATAATTTTTAGAAGTCTTCCTTTTCTTTTTCCCTCTCTCTTTCCCTCTTCCTTCCTAAGAACTAGGACAAGTTAGTGATACTTCAAGAGGCTAGTGTGGATCCTCCTTCCTGTTCTCTTCCTCAGTTTACTTTCTGTGCATTCTTACTTTTTTTGTAGCCATTGATCACCTTCTTTCCAATGGATGTTTAGCACTAAAGAAGCTAAATGCTTCCTTCACCAATGATTATTTTCTGTACTGGTAGTACTCTTTAGAGATACTCTCAGTGATGTTCCAGAGGATCCACTTCCATAGTTGCTGTTGAGATGAGAGGAGGTCTTGTCACTATATTGCTTAGCTATCACCCAAATGGAAAAACAGATTTTCTCTCTGAGAAATTTGGATTTGGGACACATTGATTCTATTATCTCTTTACCAGGGCTTGAAATGCAAGAGAATATTTAGAGAAGGAAGACAGTGAAACTAATGTGCCCAGGGACACATAGATGAGAACTCCACGGAAAAAGAGACAGAGTATAGCTGCCTTGATTTTTGACAGCTTTGTAGTTGGGTTCTAATCCCACAGGAGGCTTAGCTGCCTCTCTTGAGTTCTATAAAATAATCCCATAATCTTTTAATAAATTCTTCCTTTTAGCTTAAGCTAGCACGAGTGGGTTCTGTTTCTTACAGCCAAACAATCCCCCGAACTAACTAAATTTTTAAACTATTCTCAAAATTCAAGCTTAATTTGTTTTTGTTCAAGCTGTGTCACTAATCTATGCTGACTCCTCATGAACACATTATTAGGATCTACAGTTGACCTCTAGGGTATATTTCATAGTCCTTAATGTCTCTTCTACAAAACTGATTATTTACGGAGTTTCATGTTTTAAATGCTTTGGTTACATAGAAAAACACATTTCACTTAATCTTTTAATTCTGCAATAGCACTA
>NW_011888962.1:165280-169714 GCF_000151845.1 Pteropus vampyrus
CGGCAATGCGTAACAGCAGCTTCATCATTTTGGAATTTTAATCTTCCACCTTTAGGGATAAATATATCGATCCTAGAACCATCAGAACTTCCAAGGTCTCCTGAAAATACTTGAGTGAGCAGAGTTGTACTAGGATAGAGAGATTGCCAATATCCAAAAATGGAATTACTGAGTTAAAATGTAGTTCTGCTTTCAAAAAAAAGCCCTTAATGATATAATTTCACTATCCTGAATACAATTTTATTTAATCCATTACAAACAACAGAGTGAATGTGTCAGCATTACAATGGTGACTAATAATTGGAAGTAACTATTTATAGCACTTATATACTAGTACATTTTCCTTACCATTTATACTAATTTTAATTATTGTGGTTTTAATTTTGGCTAAAGAAGGCACATAGCATGGTTTAGTGAAGTTTGGCTCATATTTGTAGGCACTTAAGAAATGCATCTTTGAGGACACATACATATACACACGCACCCACACCACATGCACACACTTAAGTTCAGCGAGAAAATATTTAGTTCAAAGAACACTATTATCAATGATTTAAATGTGTGTGTCTGTGTCAGCCTGAATATTACAAGGAAGAAATGATACTTTAGCATAACTAAAGACATTCCCATCTTCCAAAAAAGGAGAAAAATAAAAATCATGGAAACCATAGTTATGGAATGAGAGTGCTACCAGCAATATAGATAAGATGGAAAATTTTAGACTAGTTCAATGAAATTATATAGATATGAGATGAATCGAGCAAGCATAACTCCAAAGCATTGAATAGTTCCTGATAAGTCACACTGTTTTTCCCTTGGTTATATCTTGCTCAACATTTTAAAGAGGGGTTTGTTTAAGATAAAGATTAATACTATTCAACTTTGTGGATATTTAAAGTCGAAAGGGATAGGTAACAACTCTTGATTTTGACAACAAAATCTTGATGGACCAGAAGTAACAAGACAAAATTTAATCGGAAGTAAATTAAGTCCTAATTTAGGCTTAATTTTTTAAAAAAGCAATAGCTCATGTATAGAATGAGAAAGATCTCATGGTGTGGATAGTTCTCATGAAAAAGAGTAGTTAATTGCAAGTTCTATATTAGCCAACAGTATGATAAATGTCTAAAATCTTTGAAATTGAACTTTTCTGTGAGAGAAATCAACATTAATTGAAATATTGTTGCTCAGACAAGAAAATTAGCAGTAGTTCATTGTGCTCTAATAATCGACAGACCGACCACCTGTGAAGTGTCCTGTTCATTGACAAATTAGAGCATTTTCCTAGAGTGTAACCTGCAGAACAGTAGTTCTTAGATTGTTAATATTATGAGGAGAGAAGGTCTGTGGTCAAAGAAACTTAGAAAGGATGAGTTGTCAAGCAAATTCAACAGGTATCTTTTGAGAGGTACGTCTTAGAGGCTTTAATGTGCCAATACACATTCTAGCTGTCCAAGATAGGAAGATGCAGGGAAGCCTGGAGTGAAATGTCCTGCCCCAGTGTCCTGAAATGATTTGCATTTACTTCAAACTACTTAGTCTCTATCTTCATCCCCTAACCCTTTTTTAGGACTATAATCCTCCTATCTTCATCTCTCCTGTTGTTCACCCTTGACTGTGTCCTTCTCCAGTGGCTTCTTCACTTATTCCCTTGACATAGAAGTGCTCTATTCCATAAAAATCATTTTAACTTTGCTTCTTCCTCTAGCTACCTACTCTATTTCTTTCCTCTTACTGCTCCTGGTATTTGATAATTTCTTCCTTGCCCCCCACTCTTCATTTTTGAGCAAAAAACTAGTTTTTTTTTTCATGTATAATCTTGTAGACTAGTATTCTGTGGGACACTCCTGGGGTCCTGCTTAATTAGAGATGTTTAGAAGAGGCAGAGAGAAAGACAAGACATATGAAAATCAGATATTTGTCTGATTTTTTTTGTCTGAATATTTGTCTTTCAATAGTTGAGGGTTTCATCAATGAGAAAGGGAGGAGAACTATTCTAGGTTATTCTAGAGCAAAGTTTACTAACCTTTGTGTGTGTGTGTGTGTGTGTGTGTGTGTGTGTGTGTGTGTGTATGAATGACCTAGATCCCTTTGGCAGATTGAGTAAGACTATGAATGCTTTCACAATATAATGATTTTAAATATAAAATCAAATGATAGAATTAAAAAAAATTATATTAAGTACATTATTAAAATATTTAAACAAATTTTGGTATAGTGATATGTGTGCATCTTTATTAATGTATTGAATAACAATATCTAGCAGATCTAATATCTACCATGCTTTATTTTAAGATGTTTATGACAACTTTAATGAGATAATAAAATATCTGTGATTTCCATTAGCAACAAAGTTACACAAAGTAATGTGGCTTTGTGACTCTATTCATAATAAAAGGAAATGCTATTTTTCAGTTAGAAGTTAGGGAAAATATAGACATAATGTTTTCTATAGAAATTTATCAAGCTCCTTTTTGGATCCCAGATTAAAAACCACTGCTACAAGTGGTACAATAGAGAGAGAAAAGGAGTCAGATTTAAGTTCATTATAGGAAAAATATTTATAATTGAGTTGTTCTAAAATGGAAAACACTTTTTAATGAAGTAGTGATCTACCTGTCAATGGTAATATTCAGTTAGCAACTGGATAACTAAATGTTGAGAATTTTGTAGTATAATACTAATTCTTATTAGCTAATCATTTGAATGCTTTCTAAGTTTCAAGGACTGCATTAGGAACAAATTATGCATTAGTTTTTTAAATCTTCATAACAGTTCTATGAAGTTATCTCTACTTTAGTGATAAGACAATTTAGATTTTTGGATGTGCCAAAAGTTTAATACAAGTAAGTGGTAGAGTATGATCTCAAATGATGGTAATTTTGGGGGTGGGTTGGAAAGAGGAGGGAATTGTAGATCATCTTCTTCATTTGATAGACCTGAAGGATCAAAGAACCCAAAGAAGTTAGGTGACTTATTCTAGGTTTTGCAATTCGTGCCAGAGCCAGAACTTGGACTTTGATGTCTTGCTTATGTGGAAACATGAGGAGATATTATTCTTTGGTTCAACATCTGGTAAAACCAAACGCAGCCTGAAAAAAAGAGGTGGTAGAAGGCATTATAGTTTGGAAAAAAGTATGTAATCCCTCTCCACTTCTTTGAGACAATACAGGTGTGTCTCAAAGTGCCTTTATCTCCTATGTTAGTGCATTTATTCCTTATGAAGATAAAGTTACTTGAATAATGTTTTAAATGTAACAAATAGTGACTGTCCAGCACTGGAATTTGTGTTTTTGATTTATGTATATTATGAATAAAAACTTGCTCTTTTAATAACCATATCCTCATCAATTTTATTTCATCAGCATGCATCTCTCTGGCATATTGTAAATTCGAAGTTAATGGCTATGGCATGAATGAATGAGTTTAACTGCTCGGTTTGCTGGTTTTCTTTAATTCCTACATAAATTCACAGGGTACTTTAGTATTTATAATGCTCTGATTCTAATTTTTTTCACTGAAAGATAATTATAGTTAAATTTACCATTTGTTTATAATGAGAGAAGTAATCGTTCAAATTCCAACATGTTATAAATTTTTTTCTGGAATAGGAAATAAATAGATAAATAATTTAAAGGCTTAAAAAGTAGACCTTACTTTTTAGAGCAGTTTTTCATTCACATCAATATTGAGTGAAAAGTACAGAGCTTTCCCATATACACTTTGCCCCTACCCATGCACAGCCTCCCCATGGTCAACATCACAGGAAATGGGCATCTATAGAATCATTCTGTTGTAGTCAGCCTCCATGATAGCCTCCATGGTTCCCACCTCCTGATAGTCTCACATTTGTGTTATCTCCCTGTCACCATTGGGCTTATCAGAGTTCCATGTGTCGCCCCAATGGTAGGGGGCAGGGAGGGGGATAATAATGGCACAGACCTGTCATTAGCATTTTTCCTTGGTTCTCCCTCAAAAGACTGCAGTGAAGAATCACATGTCATTGAGATTTAATAGTTTTGTTTAAAATATGTTTTAGAAAGACAAAGGGTGCTCCAAGGAGTCACATGATCCCAGTGCTGTAACCAACACACAGGGGCCAAAATGGCAACAAATGGGCAAAAAGGCCATCAAAAAGAGAAAGAACCCAGCGAGGCAAAAAGGGGCAAAAGAGGGAGCCTAGAAGAGCAAAAAGGTCACAAAAGGCCACCAAAAAGAGAGAGAACCCAGAAGGGTAAAAAGGGAGGGGAGCCCCAAAGGGCAAAAAAGGACCCAGAAGTGGGAATGTCTGCCTTTATTTGGGCTGTGATGAGTGGTTCCAAAGGCATTCCTAGGTGATTGGCAAATGAGGTCATTTTGATTGATACCTGGCTGCTATAACTTTGACCAATGGGGTATTCGTTGGGTGGCCTCCAGGCTGTGCCCCTATTCCTT
>NW_011888962.1:170744-173128 GCF_000151845.1 Pteropus vampyrus
TATAACAATATTGACAACAAAATTAGAATTTGTTTTTTAATTAACTGTCAGTCAGAGGAATAAAATGGAGTTTTGTTTTCCTCTTCTGGTAAGAGTGTAAATTAATTATAATTTACTTCAAAAAAGTAAACTGTTTGCCAGAAAAAGGAAAACTTTAGATTATTCTGTCCCACTCAGATTTAAGGAAATGCTCAGTAGCAAAATAACCTCCTTTGACTTTGAACATTCCATCTGTATTGTTAAAACATAGTTTACTAGTGAATCAGCAAGGGGTGAAAGGTGACTGTGGGCCGTGAGATAAATGCCGAGTAGCTTCCAAATTGGCCAGCCACAGTATATCTGTTAACACTAACTACTGTACAGATAAATCCCCAATTTCCAGTGGCTAAAACAATTGAAGTTTATCTTTTATCCAGTCAGTTAGTATTTCTGGTTGGTGGGTTGCCTTCTACTTGGTCATTAAAAGACCCGGGTTTCTTCCTATAAATGTATGGCTTCATTCTCTCAAGCTTCAAAACTTCTCTCCCATCACTAAGTCTATGGGGAAACCAGAGATATTTTCTATGAGCAGGCCCAGAAGTGGTATATATTACTTTCACTCATTTTACATGCACATTTCCATGTACGGAAAATGTGGTCTAGCTGTGGGCCCAGGAAAGAGGGCCTGAATTTTGCTGACTCTCTGCTGCTCTCTGGTCAAATGACATTGTGCCATATCCAAATTACTTTCTATAATCATTAAAATAGTAAGTTGCATCCACATTATAATTATAGTAATATGTGTCGGATTCTTTTGAACAATACTGTTTATTAAACTTCATCCTAAGCTGACTTCTAGATTCTTTCTTTTTCTTACCCTATATTTTCCATGCCTCTGATTTCGATTATTGCTTATGTACCAAAGACTCACTAATTTATATTTGCACTTGTGGTTTAGACCTGTATATTCTACTGTTTCTTAATATCTCCCATTTGGATCCTACTTTATAGACATTTATCCAAGTCTTTATCTCCATTTACTTTCTTAATTGCTATAGCATTCTATCACTAAAATCTATCAATTTTACCTTCCAGTTATCTGTTGAGTTCATCTTCCTCCCTTCTTCCTTACTAGTGCCAGCCTATCTAAACTGATATTTCTTTCCTGAAGCCCAGTTAATAGCTGCCTTGCTCCATGTTCTGGCATTCTGCTCTTGCCCCGCATCTAATCTGTTGTTCACATTACAGTCAGAGTCTATCTTTTCAAAACACAAATCTAACCTCATTGCTCACCACACACCCTAGTTTTAAACCTGTCAGTAATTTCTCATTCTCTTTAAAACTATTAATATCTCCTCAGTGTAGTCTTCTGGGTCTTCTATAATCAGAATCATACCCCTTTCTGCCTTATCTGTCTGATGATTCTCTACCTCACTTTCTGAGCTCCCTTTACATCAACTTTCTACTCCATGCCTCTGGGTCTTTGTTCATTCTGTCCTCTCTCCTAGGAAATCTTGTTCCTGTCTCTCTTTTCTCTTTACTTAGTGAGCCCATTCTCATCTTAGAAAATTTACTTCACTATCAGAGCCTTCCCTGAACTGCTAGACTAGGTCATGACTTTCTGCTATATGCTATTACAATTTCCTATGTATTTCTTTCACTGTACTTCACTATATGTGTTACAATTTAGGCTGTGTTTGATGTTTTAATCATATGCATGTGATTAAATAGTTAATATCTCTTCTATTTACTGAAAAATATTTGTCTGCTCATCATTGCATCAGCAGTGTCTAGAACATTGATAGATTGAGACTGCCTTGTAGATATCAAGTTAATTTATTCCCATTTCATTTCTTTAACCATCTATATCTAAAGGAACAAGGTTTTGGTAGAAGGAGTAATAAATACTCAGGTAAAATATTTGTGTAATAAAAATTCTATGTAACATTTAGTACTTACTGTGAAAAATAAGAGTAATACAGACTAGAAGTAAAATCTTTTCTGTTTGGTATTTAGAAATGGCACCTATGACTTGTATTACTGACCTCAGGCTTAAATTTGGATTTTAATTTTTCAGAGATAGCTCAATTTAGGATAGTAAGTAATAATCTTTTTGTAGCAAACCCCAGGGTGTCTATATACTCTGACAGATGCAATTTACTATTTGAGTCAGATGTTGAATATGTATTACAATTTAGTCTGTGTTTGATGCTTTATTAACTTGGGCACCTAATCTTCTGAAGCTAATGGAGGTAAAATCATAATCAAAAGCCCCTTTAACTCAAAAGAACCATGTCCCCGGTTATTTTTTCCTCAAACTGTTGCTTCTCTCAGGCTAGGATCTTTGAGATATTAAAAGGGCACTTTTAGCTCAAAATAGCCAAAAGCTTAACCCTTATATTCTT
>NW_011888962.1:173178-187697 GCF_000151845.1 Pteropus vampyrus
GGTTTAGACCTGTATATTCTACTGTTTCTTAATATCTCCCATTTGGATCCTACTTTATAGACATTTATCCAAGTCTTTATCTCCATTTACTTTCTTAATTGCTATAGCATTCTATCACTAAAATCTATCAATTTTACCTTCCAGTTATCTGTTGAGTTCATCCTCCTCCCTTCTTCCTTACTAGTGCCAGCCTATCTAAACTGATATTTCTTTCCTGAAGCCCAGTTAATAGCTGCCTTGCTCCATGTTCTGGCATTCTGCTCTTGCCCCGCATCTAATCTGTTGTTCACATTACAGTCAGAGTCTATCTTTTCAAAACACAAATCTAACCTCATTGCTCACCACACACCCTAGTTTTAAACCTGTCAGTAATTTCTCATTCTCTTTAAAACTATTAATATCTCCTCAGTGTAGTCTTCTGGGTCTTCTATAATCAGAATCATACCCCTTTCTGCCTTATCTGTCTGATGATTCTCTACCTCACTTTCTGAGCTCCCTTTACATCAACTTTCTACTCCATGCCTCTGGGTCTTTGTTCATTCTGTCCTCTCTCCTAGGAAATCTTGTTCCTGTCTCTCTTTTCTCTTTACTTAGTGAGCCCATTCTCATCTTAGAAAATTTACTTCACTATCAGAGCCTTCCCTGAACTGCTAGACTAGGTCATGACTTTCTGCTATATGCTATTACAATTTCCTATGTATTTCTTTCACTGTACTTCACTATATGTGTTACAATTTAGGCTGTGTTTGATGTTTTAATCATATGCATGTGATTAAATAGTTAATATCTCTTCTATTTACTGAAAAATATTTGTCTGCTCATCATTGCATCAGCAGTGTCTAGAACATTGATAGATTGAGACTGCCTTGTAGATATCAAGTTAATTTATTCCCATTTCATTTCTTTAACCATCTATATCTAAAGGAACAAGGTTTTGGTAGAAGGAGTAATAAATACTCAGGTAAAATATTTGTGTAATAAAAATTCTATGTAACATTTAGTACTTACTGTGAAAAATAAGAGTAATACAGACTAGAAGTAAAATCTTTTCTGTTTGGTATTTAGAAATGGCACCTATGACTTGTATTACTGACCTCAGGCTTAAATTTGGATTTTAATTTTTCAGAGATAGCTCAATTTAGGATAGTAAGTAATAATCTTTTTGTAGCAAACCCCAGGGTGTCTATATACTCTGACAGATGCAATTTACTATTTGAGTCAGATGTTGAATATGTATTACAATTTAGTCTGTGTTTGATGCTTTATTAACTTGGGCACCTAATCTTCTGAAGCTAATGGAGGTAAAATCATAATCAAAAGCCCCTTTAACTCAAAAGAACCATGTCCCCGGTTATTTTTTCCTCAAACTGTTGCTTCTCTCAGGCTAGGATCTTTGAGATATTAAAAGGGCACTTTTAGCTCAAAATAGCCAAAAGCTTAACCCTTATATTCTTATTTAGGAGGATCGTCTATGACCTTCAAGTCTTTGCACTTCTCTTTGCCCTGAATAAAATTCTGATTCTCATTTGGGCATTGACAGGGAAGACAGGATTAGGGGAGCTTTCAAGGGGATAAACTAGATTATTCATTAATTCAACATATTTTGATTCCCACTGTGTGCCAAAACTCTTCTAGCTACTGGGAATATAGAGGGGCACAGCAGATAATTTCTGTTCTTACATAATTTACATTCTGAAACATAACTAAAAGACCAGATAGATACAGATATAAATACAGCAATAGCTATAGCTATAGATATAGATACATATGCAACTCTATCTCTATACCTATCTATCAAATTATATCACCCTCTCCATAAATATATTTCTACTTGGAATATTTTAGGCACCCCAAGAATGCAGTGATGCTGGAGTAGAGAAATAAAAATTATAGGTGATTAGAACAGAGGGTTTATATAAAACTACAGTGAATAGGACACTGTAGGGGTTTTGCTTTTACTGTAATTGAGATGGAAGGCAATTGAAAAGTATTGTCCAGAGGTAGGATGCAATCTGACCGAAAGATTTATTGGGATCACATTGCACACTGTATTGAGAATAAAAAATAGCAGTGAAAATGCAAAGAAGACCAGTTCAAAGGTATCTTAGATTAGGTTTCATAGAAGCAGAGCCTGCAATAGAAATTATTGTGTAAGTGATTTATTAAGGGAGTGCACTCAGAACAAACCTTCTAAGAAGTGAGAGCAGTAGGAAAAGGCATGTGAAAGAGTGACGCAAAAATGTAGCTTCTTTTAAGCCCAGCCTTAGCCTAATCCAAATCAGAGGAAGAGTTCTGGAGTATGAATGATACCACAGAATTGCCCTACCTTGAGATAAGGGCTGGCTTTTGTGTTCCTATATCAGTAGATGATTGGCTGTTCACCAAGGGAGGAGTCATAACCTAATAAGCATCCTTGGAGGAGGCTCCTCTGGGTCTTCTGACACAGTTCTGTATGGCTGCAGCTATAAGTTGTTTAGCAATCAATACTCACAACATCCGGATGGTGATTGCACCTGCCCGGTAAAGGGTATCTGAGCAGAGCACTAATAGCATTTATACAGAAGATAAATGCATTATTCCAGGTAGGCCATGTTGATGGCTTGGACCAAGGTGGTAGCTGTGTTTGGGGTAAGACATATAATACCTAGATGTATTTTGGTGGTAGAGTTGTAAAGATTTTCTGCTTAACTGATGTCAGGTGCAAGAAAGAGAGGAGTCAAACATGACTATATGAATCCTGGACTGAGAAACTGCGCATGTAGAGTTGCTATTTACTGATATGAAAGAGAGGAGATCAGGATTGCCATGTTAAATTTGGTACATGCACTCAGACGTTATCAATGGAAAGGTTGAGTATACTGTTGATATAAATGAGTCTAGAGTTCAGGTCTGATTTACAAATGTAATTTAGTTATTGATGATTTTGAAGTTAAGGAGTTACTGTAGATAAATAAGAGGAACCAATCTATAGTATTAGGGTTGGGTTATGAAAATGATACAGGAAAGGATATTGAAAAGGAGCAGATGGTGAGGCAGGAAGATGACCTAGAGTGAGGGAAGTCTTGGAAGTCAAGTGAAAACAGTATATCAAAAGGAAAGAGTAATTAATTGCTAAATGCTACCGATTACTTGAGTGACAAATAGGAATTAACCAGTGGGTTTAGCATTTTGGAGGTCTTGGATAAACTTGAGAGCTATTTCAGTGGAATGCTGAGGACAAAAGCCTGGTTGGCATGGATTCAAGAACAAGTGAGATGGCAGAAAGTGAAGATTATGAGTTTGGATGACTTTTTTGAAGAGTTTTGCTCTAAAGAAGGCAGAGAAATGAGACAGGTGGTAATTGAGACCTACATTGGATATATTATAGTGGAATTTTATGTTGATGTGAATAATCTAGAGAAGGGAAAATTACTGATTCAGGGGAGAAGGTAATAAGTGGAGAAATATTCTTGAGCAGGTGAAAAGAGATTAGGCGCATAAACAGGATTTGGCAGATATGATGGAGAAAGAAGTGGAAAATTATTTTCTATTTTTCTATTTTTTTTAGTGAAATAGAAATTAAGTTATGAACTGAACTGAGGGTACGGCAGAAACTGTTCAAAGTTTTAAGAGAGTTGTGAAATAATCATCTATGGGTACGAGGGCGAATGAACTAGGAAAATGCAGTGAGATTTCTGGGCAGCTCTGAGGGCTTACAGGTGCTAAGAAACAACCTCAGGCAGTCCTGAGTGCTTAAGGTTGGGTGAAGGCATATTAAAACAGTCACAAAAAGTATGAGAAAAACATACCAAACTAGCTATAGTCACAGTATTAAACAAAAAATAATTCTGGAAAATTAAACTAAAAAGATAGTACATGCATTAGAATGTTTTTTAAAAAGAAAGGGGCCAATCAGACTCAATAATTTTATTATATGGTTCGATACAATATTCAAAATTTTGATAAACTTATTGTATTACCATGGGAATTTGAGAATCTAATCATTTGCATTGGGATAGTAAATGATAATGTTTTTGTTTTATCTTTTAATCATTAAAGTAAAAGATATAAATGTAGCATTATTTTTTGTGGACACAGTTTAAAATTTATTTGGAATGTTGTAGAGCTTTTCCTTAGCCAAATTTTATTTTGGATTCAAATTCAAATTCTAGTAGAGTAGCTTCAGAGTAAAATAAGAGTTTAAATGGGACTTCAAATCAGAGTTTTCCTGTCATTTAATATATTTAAGAAAACTTTGGGCAATCTTATGTGTTTAATACCTTTTTCTTTTTCATGGTCACTGAACATCAAGTGTTATTTTTACACTGAGGTGATCTTATGAGTTGGAAATGCTTTCTCTCAAATTGACATTTGTCAAACTTTCCATGACTTTCCTGGGCTCTTTAAATTAATATTATTTCTCATCCCCAAAAAGTTCGTAAAAGAAACAAGTAGATAACACAATCAGTGCTGTGAGGTGGGATGGTGTGGGAGTAGAGCTTCCAGCTAACAGGAGTATAGATACACAATACCTGGTTATGTTCTCTGGGGAACTGGACAACTTTATGGACCAAGCCTGACCTCAAAGACTTAGCTGCCCACCCAACACAAGATTGCCACTGAGTGTGAAGACTCTTGCACTTCTTGACTTGAGAATAACCCCTTTAAGTAGCACATAGATCTTGCACCCATTGTCTATATTTCCCCCTTGTTCTGAAGAGCAGTCTTTGCATTGCTTGAACCTTTGTGCAGCAGACATAGCTCTAGGGCTCGTCTTCCTGCTGAGTAGGCCTCTTTACTTTATGAGTCCACAGATATCCAAAGTTTATATACACTAACTCCTACCTGGCATTATGTAGACATACCACCTCTCCTGTGAGTGCACTTACACTCTTCATGAAGTACAGTCCCATTTTAATGCTTACCTCGAAAACATGAATTTGATTTAAAATGATAGATATATTATGTGACATCTGAAGAATAGCTACAAACTTAGAGTGTAAATAATTTTAATGGATCTACATATCACCACTAAAATGCATAACAATATTATTTTCTCTAAGAAGATGAAGAGTTTCTGTGGTCGTAGATTATTGTTTTATACCTAGAAATAATACTCGGCCATAATTAATTAAAAATACCAATTCCATTAAACAAGATAGCTACTAAACTCTTGGTCTGCCTAAAGTTTCCATTTTTTAGCTTTTGTCTCAAAGTTTCTCATATTCTTTCTCTTTACACCTTCTCTAAGATTCATATAAATTTGTGGCTTTCTATCTCTTTTATATATTGGTGACATCCAGATCTCTTTATGACCAAACACCAAAGTTTTTCCATGTCACAGATTTTGATTTATAGCTGAAAGTATCCTAAATATTTTAAACATCTTAAATATAAACTTAATATAAAATATAAACTTAAATATAAGTTTAGTATTTTTTCTATTCACTTATACATATGGATGTATATGTACATTTGCATGTGCATGTGTGTATGTGCATGAATATGTTGCATACAGTTACCGTGTGTGTTAGACATTGTCTTATGTGCTTACCTATATTAATTCATTAATTCCCCCAAATGACTCAGCAAGGTAAGTCCTCTTATTGTGCCCACATTACAAATGAAGAAACTGAGGCAAAGAGATTAAGTAATTTGTCTAAGGTCAATGAAGAAGCCAGTATTTGAATCCAGATAATGTAGCTCCAGAAGACATTCTTTTCCCAAACTTTATACAATTCACAGGGTTCAAGCTTGAAAGTACTATTGCAATTCTTTATTTGAATCCCAATTTAAGCAAGTTCATTCAATAGTAGAAAGATAGAGAGAAAGCATATTCTCAGAAGATTCATATTTTGTTAATAGTTTATTTACTCATTGCATTTTTTGTGAGTTTTTGAATCTTACAGAATTTTCCTGGTGTTTAGCCAAACTGGAAACTATGGATGATGTCTATCATAGTTTGAATATGAATGTTAACCAAGGCCTCTGAATCGCAGATGAAACATGTGAACATAAGATTCCTGTCATCAAGTAATTGATAAGGCTAGAGTGGTAGATTAGTGTCAGATTGTGAAATACTTTAAATGACAGACTGTTAAAGATAGCAGGCTTTATTTTGCTGCTGGTAATAATATACACATATATATTTTTTTGCTTTGAAGGAATGACATGAAATCTAGAATATGTTTTTGGAAGAATCAGTTGGCCATGTGCCAGCTCCTGTGAATGTTAGGACATATACAGACCTTGAGTGCTTGCCCTCTAGTCTGGTACTGTAGTTTTCCTGTAGTTTTAGTGTATGTCAGAATCTCCTGGGGAAGCTTGTTATAATATCCTGGGATTGCTTCACACCAGAACCCCACCCCCTGAGATTATATTTCAGTAGAAATAGGTTTAAAATACAGGAAACTGTGTTTTAGTAAATACCACAATGAAAGATTATGATGCAGGTAGTTTGAGGAACACTGATCTAGAGGCTATGATATTAATACAGGTGCCAGGTAATGGCCTGAACTAGGGTGATGGGAAAGGAAGAGGGAGAATTTCAATTCAGAAAGCCTATTTGAGTCCACCTATTTTACTTTCTTTCTCATAGATTATCACTAAACACACACAGATGCGCACACACACAACACACAATCTGCATCCACCCTGAAAAACAGGAAAGGTTTCCATGTAGGGGTCAAAAGTTGTGAAGTTATCTGTCATATACAGTGCAGGGAGGACCAAGCTGAGGAAAGCAACCAAGCACAAATGAGGAAAGTAAGTATATGAGATGCCTTGGAAAAACCTCACCAAATTCTCAAGGGTAGCTGTGGAAGAACAGGAATAAAGGCCAGCCAAGTGGCAGTCAGTGTAAGTAAACCTCAACCTTAACAAAGTCAGAAGAAACCAGAGGTTATTAAAGCAGTCTCCTAGGGATGTAGATTGACTGAGTCTGCTACAGTGGTTTCTTGCTTACAGCAAGAAAAAAAATAAGAGAATTGATGACAGAAACTTGTTTGGCTAAGCCCACTTTTAGGAAATAGGGAAGAGATGGTTAACAGAAGCTGGTAGGAGACTTGACATCCAGTGACTTAGAGGCAACAAAATGAATGATTTTCAGGAGAATGTGGTTAAACTGTCACAAGCTATAGAAAGATCAGATAGCATGTAGATAGAGAATAGTAAATTATTTAGCAATTTGGTATTCATGGTCATCTTTATGAGAGATTTTCAGCAGGGTGGTATGAGCAGAAGTCAGATGGTGAATTGAAGAAATGAGTAAGGAATGAAGTTATCCAGAATTGACTCGTATCTCTCTGTGTTTCTCCTTCTGTGAATTTGGAAGCAAAAGGCAGGGGAAGAATGTTGGTAGTTGCTGGGCAATAAATATTTTTTATAGCTCTCAGATCCTCTCTTCATATTTGGGAGAGAAGGGAAAGAGCCAGAGGGGTGAATAAGGAAATAATCAAATGTTGAAGAATAAGGTAGTGACTGATGATGGATCATGTATTGTGAGATCAGGGTATCTTTGAGACTGATATAATCATTTTTCAGGGCAATAAAGTAGAATATTTCTTTCAGATTTTATTATAATTATTTAATCCTCTAACAAGGACAATAAAGATAATAAGATGATAGTTACATATTTTAAGTTTGTAGCTGAATATGGACTGATTTATAAAATGCTGACATTGTTTTTGAGATGGCAGGGTAAGGATAAAGGAAGTGAAAACTTGAAGGAAGATTAAGGTTAAAGAGAAAGTATTTGTTGCAGATTCTGCAAGTAAGTAGTGAACTGGAATATATCCAATGTGTAAAGATACTAAAAGAAAAACATGAGCTAGTAAGAATTATAAGACTTATAGGAGACAGTGGGCTGACAATTCTTAAAATTAAGACAGGGAATGAAAAAGATGGACAAAAATTGTCATTCATACCAGAATCATTTCTTTGTTTGTCTGCTCTTGTTGCCATAGTAAAATACCATAAATGGGGTGGCTTAAAAATAGAAATTAGTTTCTCACAGTTCTGGAGACTGAAAGTCAGAGATCAGGTGTCAGCATGGTCAGGCAAGAGCTCTCTTCCTAGATTTCACCTTCTCATTGGGTCCTTTCATGGCAGAGAAAGAGGAAGCTCTGCTCTTTTCTTTTTATAAGGACACTAATCCCATCATGGGACCCCCTTCTCTTAACCTCGTCTAAATCTAATTATCTCCCAAAGACCCCATCTTCAAATATCATTGCATTGGAGTTTAGGGGCTTCAACATATGAATTTTGGGAGGACACAAACATTCAGTCTGTCACAGTTACTGTTAAATAATTTAATACCAAAACCAAACATGATGTTAAGCATATTATATTACTGTTATTAGATCACTGCTATAGTTGTAATTATTTAAAATTACGAATATGGATAAGGGTTGGAAGAAAATATGGTTGTTTTGTTAGGACTGTGCAATTTTGAATAATGTTAAATTATTTTCTGCTATAACTGTAACAATTTTTGTGGAAAAACTCTTGAAAGTATAGTCAATGTTAGTTCACACCTGTAGAAAGTTAGATCTTGTATTCAGATTTCTTACTGCCACAATTTTTGAATGGGTTGCAAAGAGATTAACAAAAATATTGCTTGCTTCATACTATTTTGCATAGGTAGCTATTCTCATTGACATAATAGATGCAAACTGCTGTTCAGTCAATTATAATATAGGAGGTTATTTTTACATCACAGATGTTATTTCCTGTGGGCACTGAGTTTGCAATTTCCCAAGTGTTAAGAATTTTTCCTGCTATAGTATCTGCTATTTTTAAGGTCTTTGTTTTTCTTCCATTTAGACACAACAACCAACTTTTCCCATAAAGAAATATCTCATTAACCCAATTCTTTTTCCACAAATAACATAGACTGTCTATTAGCTTCTGCATTATTGTTTATAAAACTGACAGAATTAAAAAATATATATTTTCCTCACTTCTCCCTATCCAGGACAGCATATTAGTAAATTCCTGTATACATAGCTTTAGAAAAAGTTTGAAGACTTCCAATATGTTGTGTTAATGGCACTGTATGGCATTCTCAATAGGCATGAGAGGATTTCCCTTACTGATATTTTTTGGAAGCTTAGAATTAAATGTATAGAATTCTTCTATGCTATTGTAATGCCTGTAGAACTCTGGGTCTCAACCTTTTGTCTGTGGGCAAGAGTTCACATTACAGCACCAATTGGGTTAGTCACTGTTGTTTCTGGCTGCTGTGGAAGTAAGAGAGACTGTGGGTTATGTGTCATTTTTAAAGCTCTAACTATATATCTATTCCTTGCCCTCCCACAGATCTGTATTATGACACTTAGGCCTATTCTCAGGATGTACTGCTTTTCTTTTCTTTTCTTTTTTTGTTTCTTTCCTTTGTCTTGTCCTGTCCTTTCCTTTCCTTCCCTTTCCCTTTCTTTTTCCCTTCCCCTTTCCCCTTTCCTCTCCTCTCCTCTCCCTTCCTTTCTTTCTTTCCTTGTTTGTTTCTTTCTCTTTTTCCTTCCTCCCTTCCTTTTGTCTATATGTATAAACAAAACACTATATATATATATATATATATATATATGTACATACATATCAGCCTTAAATATGGATTAAGAAAGTAATAACTGTATTGCATTACTGTTTCTAATCAGCTGTGATTCTGTTATTTCCATAGGATTTTAATAAGCAAACTGATAACAGATGAGAGTTCTTTTGCAGCCTAGTGAGATCTTATCTTTATGGAAAGAAAAATATTTTGGGGCAATATCAGGGCTAAGAGTATGGAATTAATTATTTATTTTTCTTCACTATACCTCATCTACCACTGGGAACCAGATTCTGGTTTATGGTTTATACTCAGCATAATGTCTTGACCTCCAACTCTGAAACAACATATTTTCTGAGAGATGCCGACTGTGTTTTGTGAAATTATGCAGGGCCAAGTAAATTGAGGATGTCTTTGTTCTACATTTTACTAATCTGAATTATATAGTTTTAGCCATTAAGACTTAAAAGGTAGATAATGACCAATTATCAATCATAATTTTTGCAATAGTGCTTTATGTTTTCTAAGTGCCAACACAGATGTTTTCTTACATTTAAAACATGACTGCCATACCACATCACTTATATTTAAAAACCTAATTTTCCATCTTGTAAAAATAAATCCATGGCTGTAATCTACAAGCAATATCAGTTAATACCTACTATGAACATCTGTTGTATACTAGTTACTATGAGGTTAAGAGATTCTATGAGTCAGAACTCAACTCTATTAACTCTCATAGATTACCCATTCCTTATATCATAGCTTCAGTTGTGTGGATTTATTTCAACAGATTTTTTAAAATTTTATTTTATTCGTTTCAAATATACAGTACATTGGTTAGACATTTACATAGTTTATAAAACAATCCCCCAAATTGTTCTTTCTTTCCTCTGGCTCTCCACCTAGCCAAAACATTAATACTAACTGAATTCCATATGACGAGCTCCCCATTCACATAACTATATATCAACTACTAATTTGTACTTCTTTAACCCTTCACCCCATTCTCCCACACCCCCCCCAACCCCCTCCTCTCTGGCTGTCACCAGATTGTCCTCTATATTTGTGAGTCTGTTTTATCAAATATTTTCTGTGTGTGCAGCACTGTGTTTGGTACTGGGAAAGAGAGCAGATAGTATAAATATTCCACAGTCCAGTAAACATTGGCATCACTTCATAGTTGTTGGAGAGTCGCGTATCCTTGTTGTTTACCATGTGAAGTTGCCATTGGTGCTCTTTCAAACCCCAGTTAACAAGGAAATTTTGGGTGGCCACTAGAGGTTACAGGGTCAAGGGAAAATTTTGTTGTTATCGTTTAATACTGTGAGTATGTTTAAATGTCGTGCAAGAGAACTAGCTTAGAAAGAGAAGTTGAAGACATGAAGAGCGTGAAGAACTGATTGTTATGGCAAGGTCTCTGGGCTGGCAGAAGTAAATGGAACCTGGAGAACAGATTCAGGCACTGGCCTTGTATCGGGGGAATGATGTCTCTTCCATTGTCTTGGAGAGAAGGTAGAGACTCAGGAAGGCTACAACTATGTATGTCCTCGAAAGAACTGGACATACAGGGAGCGACTATGGTATTATGAAGGGAGATATGTCTGGAAATGTCAAACACTTATGCCTCTGCCTGACCCCTAGATAAGCTGCTGCCATGATTTATTCCTAGGGAGCAGAAGAAAAACTGTAAGATGGTGGCAATATAAGGTGTAGGGTTAGATGGGAGAAGGTGCATCTGAAAGCTTCTGGAGGGCAGAGTCTGTCTTACGTTCACCTTTTTGATCTATGTTGCATCTATACAAGTCTTGAGTATTGTTGGTGCTGAATAAATTTAATGTATTTACTGTGTTCAGAAGAGATGGGCACATGGTTTCTTAAACAGAGTGAAGATGAGATGGAGGAATGATAATTAAACCTTGGATATTCTACTAGGAGTGGCCTTTAAATAGTTGACACACAGTTACATTACTTAATGTGTAATTTGAAAGCAATAGAGGTCCTGGTGGTTGGAGCATGTAATTTATATTGTTACAGACACAAATACATGAGCGGATTTTGTTATATGCTAATAAGCAAGTCCATAAGCAAGTCTATGAGAAATCTCTTGCCAACTGAAGTTGACCTGTGTCTCATATCCTTAGATCTGATGTCCAATCCCCTCGCTTCTCCCAAAGCAGTTTGCAGATTACTCAGGACAAATTGAAGCAGGAACCATATGAACCAGCCCGCCTCTGAAGATTTAGGATGGAGGTACAAAATAAAGGAAAAACTATCCTTCTCCATTTCCTAGCATGAAGAATCCCAGAGCCATTTGTCTCTGTGATCTTCACCTATACCTTGTACAATGTAGATCATAGCCAGGTATGGAGAGTACTCAGTTGACTCATTCTGTAATACTCCTCCTGAGAGTATGGTTTTGAAAAAAGAACCTAAATAAGATGGTCTTATGACAAGGCCAATGTACTCTTTTTCACTTACTTTTTAGTTATAAGTTTAATGTTAAGTTTGCCCTAAAGTATAGTTCTCAAAATAATTAGATCAGGGATATGATATTTTGCCTAAGTAGAAAACACAATAAAAGGACTCATTCAAGTTAACTGGAAGTTCATAAAATCCTTAAGGGATCAAAGTGAGCAAACGATATGAAAAATCAAAACTGAGTCATGCTGCTTATCATACGCTTTCATAAATTTTTCTAAACACAACTCCACAGAGCTCAAAACAGTACTTATTACCCACTCTATGGAGAAAATGTCATCTGTAAAAAGAACAATGTACATTATTGGTTATAATGCCTGAAATTGAGCACATAAACATTGAATTTTATTAGTGAATAATGTTTTAAAATGTGAACAGACACACTCTTTGAATTATTATGCTTTTTTTTATATGTATTGACATGAAATTTAATGACTGCCCTCTCTTCTATTAGCCAAATGTCCTTAAGACAGCTGGATTAATCAAAGGCTTAACCAGTTTCATTTGGATACCCCCTGGAAAGCATGAAGAAATTGTAGGATCAGAGATTTGCCATAAATTAGATTTTTTTGAAGCCACACAATCAATGTAAATGTCATAAAGCTAAAATAAGGGGGGGAATATTTGTAATCAATTAAGTTAAATTAGCATTTAAATCATGAATTAAAACTAGATTTTTGGTAGAGGAAAAATTTTTGTAAAAAGATAAATTGAGTATGAAGCAATTATTTATCCTTCCTGTATCAAGTGGGGGGAAAAACTAGCAATTTTATTAAATTGAGAATTTTTGTTGTATTAAGTAACATTGTCACTTTTATTTACTTTATCACAAGATATATTTTTTCTTTATTATATATCTTTATAAGAAAACTAGTAGCATTCCCACATGATTGATAGATTAATTTTAGATATGTCAGTCTAGAAAAATAAATGCTATTATAAACTATAAGCTTAATCCACAAAATATATATTGCATTTCTTATGGTAATTAGTTAAATACAAGGTTGGGGTGGGGTGTTATGTCTAGAACATTCGCTCTGACTAGAACATTGAAGTGAAACACATTTCTGTAATGATGATTAAAAAATACTTATCTTTAAAATTGCATAATTCCCCAAGAATAGTTCCAAACACAGGAATTTCTAGGTAAGATGTTTGATAAATGCACACTGTGTTATTTTCTAGGTGAATGCCCAAACTAATTTCCTGGGGATTATTTTGTTCAGTGCTCATAATATCATTAACATTATTGTTGACTTTTAAGATATATCCAAAACATCCTAGTCAGGTAGTTATTATTTTCTTCAAATAATAGCTTTGGTATTTGCTTCACCTTCTCTCCTTTTTGATAAAATCAACCAACCATAATAAATAGATTTTTTTATTATTTAAATTCGCATTTGGATATTTGTCTTGAACTCATTCCAAAACTTTACATTTTTTGCTTCCCCTCACATTTTATATTTTCATGTCATTTTTTACTTCTTTTTATTTTATGTACCCCTTAGTTAATTTTTATAGTTTGAGTTAATTTTACTCCTTTTGTCTTTTAACTCTTATACTTGCTTTATAAGCGATTAGTTTATCACCTTTACTATATATTTACCTTTTCCAATGAGATTTTTACTTTTGTATGTTATCTTGTTATTAATTAGTGCCATTTCTTTTTAGCTTAAAGAAGTTCCTATAACATTTCTTATAAGGCTGGTTTAGTGGTGATGATCACCTTCAGTTTTTGCTTATTTGGAAAACTCTTAATCCCTCCTTCAATCCTGAATGATAATCTTTCCAGGTAGAAAATTCTTTGTTCGAAATGTTTTCCTTTCACTTCTTAGATTATGTTTTGCTACTCTTTTCTGACCTGTAAAGTCTTTGCTGAAAATTTTACTAATAGCCTTATGGAGTTTCCCTTGTACATAAAAAGTTGGTTTTCTCTTGCTGCTTTTAAAATTCTCTCTTTATCTTTAAATTTTACCATTTTAATTATAATGTGTCTTGGTGTGGCACTCTTTAAGTTCATTTTATTTGGAACTTTTTGGGCTTCTTGGGCCTGGAAGTCTGTTTCCTTCCCCAAATTAGGGACATTTTTCAGGTATTATCTCTTCAAATAATTTGTCTAGTCCTTTCTCTCTCTTTTTTTTCTGAGACCTCTATAATGCAAATGTTATCCCCCGTCCCCCCCCCAAAAAATGGAACTGTATTTATTTATTTATTTTTGTCTACATATTACTTTTTTATTAAATTTATTAGGATAACATTGGTTAACAAAATTATGTAGTTTTCAAGTGTATAATTCATTAATACATTATATTATATTGCATTGTGTATTCCACTCAAGGTTAAAATTTCTTCAATCATCATATATTTGACCCCCTTTACCCTAATCTACCTCCTCCCACCTTCCCTGGTAACCACTAAACTGTAGTACTAGTCCATGAGTCTCTGTTTATCTTGTTCATTTGTTGTTTTCAGTTTTATATCCCACATATAAGTGAAATCATATGGTTCTCAA
>NW_011888962.1:188727-192754 GCF_000151845.1 Pteropus vampyrus
ATTATTTTGAACTCTTTATTACATAAATTGCTTATCTTCATTTTATTAATGTCTTATTTTCTGAGATTTTTGTCTTATTCTTTCATTCAGAACATATTACAAATTTGGGCTGATTGTCTGTGTTTGTTTTTATGTATTAGGCAAATAACTGCATCTCCCAGTCTTGAAGAAGAGGCCTTGTGTAGGAGATATCCCATGGAGTACAGAAGTGTTATCCCCATTGGCCACCAGGGCTAAGAACTTAAGGGGTGTTCCCTGAGTAGGCTGCACATGCTTGCCTTCTGTGGTGGGATGCAGCTGTGGTGTATGGAGGTGGACCTCTCAATGGGGCTTTCCTACTGGCTCATGCAGGTTAGAGGGAGAATTCCAAAATGGCACCACTAATGTTAGAACTAGTAAGGTAAAATGAGACCACAAAAATGGCACCCGCCAGTGTTTTCATAGCTGGAGAGAGTCCCAACAGTTTCCTGTCTCTTTGGCAAATGTTTTAAAGATTAGTAAGTGGGTTTCCTTTATACAAAATCTAGGTGTTTTCAAACTGGTGTTTTTGCACTGTGTCCTAGAGCAGGTGAGTCTGCATGTGAGCCCTTTAAGAGCAGTTCTCCATTCCCAACAGTTTTGTAGTCTCCCTGAATAATCCCCATTGGTTTTTAAGCCAAGCATTTTGGGGGCTCATCTCTCCTGTGCAGGATCTAAGGGTTGGGATACCTCATGTAGAGAACTATCTCCTCTCTCCTCAGGAGAAGTTTTATGTTTTTGAAATTCCTCCTGATTGTGGATCTTCACACCTGGAGTGCCTCCCAATACACTCACCAAGATCATGTTTCTGCCTCTCCTACCTGTCTTGATGCTGCCCCTTTAGCCTCTGTTGTAGAGGCTCTGTCCTCCAGTTTTTAGGTCTTTTCGGAGGAAATTATTCCATATGTAGTTGTAGATTTGTTGTGTATGTGGAAGGAGGGGAGTATGGGATCTCTCTATGCTGCCATCTTAAACCACTCCCCTCAACCATTCTGGGGATTCATTTCAATGCTAGATATAGGTGAATCTGATTTTTTCCTCTTAATATTTTATAAGCCATTTAAAAAAAATCAAATGCTTTTTACCCTGAATCACTCCTCTTCTCTATGATTAAGGCTTATTCTTAAGTAAAGTTTGATATGCTCATCTCTTTTGTCTTAAGTTTATTTCTTCCCATAGAGCTTCTTTTTCCCTCTTACCAAGTAAACTTCTGGAATCCTACCAGATCACCATATGTGTCCAGACCTGTATGAATTCTAGCAATAGACAGTTTGGTTCAAGTTGGGGCCTGGCTACATATTCTTTATTCTTGTTTAATAAATCCTATCCCTTACCAGTGCTAGTAATACATGATAGGAATCCTGGCATGGGAATTACCTCCCGCCTTTCCTGAAATAATTCATCCCTGGACTTTCTTTTTCCTCTTTTATTCATCTTATTTAGCCTAACATAAAGTGACAGTTGTGAATGAGCTCAGAAGTTAGATATTTCTACTCAGTTCATGTCCACCTAAAAGCAAAGAGAAGACAATAATCATCAGTTGTTTTGAGTCTGAATCTTCAGCAGGAAACATAACTCCAGGGACTCTGCCTTAGGCTAGTATGTCTGTTCTGTCATGCAGTGAGACAGCAATACTGACTAAATTCTTTTTCTGGAAAGTGTTCTGCTAGGAGCTGTAGTAGACATAGTGCTTCCCCACAGGAAATTATGAATTAATAGGACTCACAACATAAGATTGCTTAAGAACTCCCTGTACTAAAAAGTCCTTTACCTCCTGGTGGTTGATGTTTTCTGTTCTTTGTTATTTCTTCTTTACTAAAATGAAAATTATAAGTAGAAATAGAGTCAGAGATGGAATTAGGGTGAAGATAAGTACTTTTTCCTGGTAGGACTATAGCGCCCTGATACTCAGCTAGCTTTTTACAGTGAAATCCCTTCTGGTAGGTCATGGCCTTAATATTCATTGGTTTGTGCTCAAGCATATTGGTCGTGAAATATATTGAATATGACCCCAAGGTTGCAGACATTTCTGTTTTTAGTAATCATTAGGACTGAAGAAATCCTACTGTCTGTATGTTGTTTCAGACTTCTGAGTCATCATCATGTCTATCTTTTACTTTTTGTTAGTTCTCTATCTACTCTCTGTCAGTGTATCTGAAAATGGTGACTATTGATAAACTAGTTCTATAGCTACTTCAGTAATGGAGACTTAAGATTCCTCTCAAGGGTGCCAGTCACGTTAATATGTAATCCTATCAATTCAGTTAAAGTAATGTTTGTGAAAGTGTAAGTGTTATTATGCAATATCATTCACCCACTCATTCCAATCCCCCTCACCCATTTCTCCCATTTTCCACCTCCACTTCCCTTTTGAGTATTGGGTAGCTAATTAGTTGTTTTCAGGATTTCTTCTCCACAGATTGAATTCAAAAACCCTGGTTTATAATTAGGCTTCCAGTTACCTACTTTTCTGATAAATTAAAAGCCACCTGGACTGGAGAGCCTGGTTCGATGATTCACAGTATATTGTTATTTTAAAAAATAATTATTTTTTAGTTCTCTGATATGTTGTCTAGATCAGGTTTCTCAGATGAATGGAAGGCACATCAGAATTTCAGTAGCTCCAAACTCAGTTGAAATTGTCACTCAATTTTCTTGGCCTGACTTGTGTATATTTTAAAGATTTGTTTACTTTTATGGTTTGGCAAGACCAGACAGAAAGCAGCTTCCAGTGTCAGTGGCAGCAAAGAATACTAATAAGTGTTAGTCATCCACAGTAAATTAAAAATATAATAATAAAAAAATTAAACTGCAGTGTGTTTGGATGTTTGCTCTATTACCATAAATTTACACTCTCATCTTTTATTCTCTGAAAAAGAGTGGGTGTGGCAGGAAGCATTTGTGAAATTCCATTAGCATCTTTAGAGACAATTACTCTACAAAATGATTCAGGATTCTGTTCCTAGTTTCAAAGATTCAGCTCAGACATGTGAAGCATTTTATTTTGACACAGTGTACATATAATACCATAGAATTCTTAGGACTGAAAGTTTTTGGCATCTAATCTAAATCCTCTTATTTTTTAAGGTAAGAAAATGGTAACGATTGGCCCAACATATCATGCTTAGGTACTGATGACAATGGGGTAGAAATTCACCAGTTCACCTTCCCACTGGAGGTTGATCAAAATACTTCAGAAACAGTATTTTAGACTAGAAAACATTTTAGACTCTATTTACCTTGCTCTTGGTAGGTTAATAAACAAATGTAAGATGTATTCTGAGATTCAGAATTGGCAGCAAGAGTATGTACATTGTGAAAGTGTACTTTTCTTCTCAATTTATTTTTGAGTAAGTTCTTCTGAAAATGGATGAATGCAGAGAAGCAATCAAATGTTGAGTCACATTTCCAGGGCTTTGAATTTTAGATCTGCATTTATTCCATTTCTCCAAGAAGGTTGCCTTCCTCTTTCTCTTCTCAGTTTTGTTGTATAACAGATTCTATTACTCTGGAGATTGTTAACACTCCTTCAGATTGTAACACTCCTTCAGAAGATGCCCTGACTCTGGCTTCCTGCAGGAGCATACAAGTAGCCATACTAATTTACATCACGTCCTTCTCAATCTTACAAGGCAAGATTTCTTTTAGAACTAACACTGCAGCTACCAATGATCCTAATTTCTTAGGAATATGATCACTTTGACAATTTGTAAACGTCTGGTGTCTCTGTCAACTTCCAGATCACAGAAAGCTGTTAATTCCAAATCACCTTTTACAAAATACATTTCAAAGTCTTCTCACACATTGCCTTGACTATTTTAGACGACTAGAAATTTAACATGCTTTTTCTTTTGATTGTTTTAATTACTCAAAAAACTTCATTTTTTAATCGAACTTTCTGAACCTGTATTTGTGCTTTCAGCACTTTCACAACAATTTTCTTCTCCTCAAGGAAAGTGTGCTCGATCCTGTCATGGACACTTTTAGCATACGTGGAACAATCATAGGC
>NW_011888962.1:193939-196317 GCF_000151845.1 Pteropus vampyrus
AATTTTGTCTAAATGTGCAATGGTAAAATCGTCTATGACCTCTTTGTTTCTTTCCTCTCTCTCCTCTACCATCTGATATTAGTTATTAGTATTGTCTTGCTTAATATTTGCCTTTATACTTTTAAGCTTTAAATGATATTTTGACTTCCAGTTATACGGGAGACAATCAGTAATTATTCTTCTTTCTCTCCTTTTCTTCCATTTTACTTAGTAGCATTATTACCATATTATCAGGTTATATTATATTTGTATACTATTCTTTTAATTTTATCCTCACTTTTATTTTGCAATTAAATTCAGTCAGTGTCCAACATTTATTTTTTTCTTCCAAAAGTTTCTCATCATCCTCTACTAATTTTCTCAGCAATGGCCCATAGGAACAATTTCTGTGAGTTTGTGGACATTCATAACTGTCCATAATTTTTTAAATTAAAATTATTGGGGGTGACATTGGTTAACAAAATCCAGCAGGTTTCAAGTGTACAATTAAATAATATGTCATGAGTATATTCCATTGTGTGTTCACCACCCAAAGTTAGATTTCCTTCCGCCACCAAATACTTGACTCCCCCTTACCCCTATCTACCTCCCTCTTCCTCTCTTCCCTCTGTTAACCACTAATGCACTGTCTGTGTCCATGAGTCTCTGATTGTCATGTTTGTTTGTTACTGTAAGTTTTATATCCCATATATGAGTGAAATCACATGGTTCTCAATGTTTTCTGTTTGATTTATTTTGCTTAGCATGATAACCTCAAGATCCATCCATGTTTTTGCAAATGGCAGTATTTCATCTTTTCTTATGGCTGAGTAATATTCCATTGTATATATATATAGTAATATTCCATTGTATATATATGTACCATATCTTCTTTATCCAAATATCTATCAATGGGCACTTTAGTTGTTTCCATGTCTTGACCTCTGTGAACAATGCTGCTATGAACATCAGGGTACGTACATTTTTGTGGGTAAATATTTTCAAAGTTTTTGAGTAAATACCCAGAAGAGAGATTGCTGGGTCATATGATAATTCTATTCATAATATTTTGAGGACCCTCCATACTGTTTTCTATGGTAACCGTTCCAATTTACATTCCCACTAATATGTATGGGTTCGTTTTCCCCCATTTCTTCTCCAATACTTGTTATTACTTGTCCTGTTGATGATAGCTATTCTAACAGGTGTGAGGTGGTATCTCATTGTGATTTTTATTTGTATTTCCCTAATAGCTAATGAAGTTGAGAATCTTTTCATATGTTCGTTAGCCATTTGTATATATTCCTGGAAAAAGTGTCTGTTCAGGTCCTCTGCCCATTTTTTAATTGAATTGTCTAATTGTTTATTTTTTTATTGCTGAGTTGTATGAGTTCTTTATATATTTAGGAAATTAGGCACTTATCAAAGGTAATATTTGCAAATATATTCTCTCATTCAGATGATTGCCTCTTTGTCTTGTTAAAGGTTTCTTTAACTGTGCAGATGCCTTTTAGTTTGATATAGTCCTATTCATTTATTTTTGCTTTTACTTCCTTTGCCTTTAAGGTCAAATTCATAAAATCTTCTTTCAATCCAAAGTCCATGGGTTTATTATCTATGTTTTCTTCTACACGATTTGTTGTTTCAGGTCTTATATTCAGGCCTTTGATCCTTTTTGTATGGTGACAGATAGCAGTCTCATTTTATTCTTTTGAATGTGGGTTTTCCATTTCTCTGGAACCATTTGTTAAAGAGGCTTTCCTTTCTTCATTGTATGTGTTTGGCTCCCTTGTCAAAAATTATTTAGCCATATATACAGGGGTTTATTTCTGGACTCTCAATTCTATCCTTTTGGTCTGTGTGTCTGTTCTTCTGCCAGTGCTATGCTGTTCTGACTATTGTTGCTTTGTAGTTTAATTTGAAGTCAGGCAGAGTGGTACCTCCGGCCTCCCCCTCCTACCCTCAGGATTGCTTTGGCTATTGGGTCTTTTATGCCTTCATACAAATCTGATGGTTTTTCATTCTATTTCTTTAACGAATGCTATTGGGATTTTGATGGGAATTGTAATAAATCTGTATAATGCTTTAGGTAATAAGGTCATTTTAACTATGTTGATTCTTCCAATCTATGAACATGAAATATCTTTCTATTTCTTTGTGTCTTCTTCAATTTCTTTTAATAAAGTCTTATATTTTTCAGTGTATTAGTCCTTCACATGATTCGTTAGGTTTATTCCTAGGTATTTTTGTTGTTCTTGTTGTTGCAATTGCAAAAGGAATTGTTTTTTTAAATTTTTTATCTTGAAACTTCATTGTTAGTGGGCAGAAATGCTATGGATTTTTGTACATTGATTTCGTATCCTGAAACTTTACTGTATTTATTGTTTCTAATAGTTTTT